>NW_006239180.1:149324-220796 GCF_000226075.1 Solanum tuberosum | reverse complement strand
ACAAACTTTTCTTAATTTCTTTTCATTTTTATTTAGGTTTTTTGTTTTCTATAAATAGGGCATGTAAACCTTGTTTTTGGGGGTTAGACATTATTATTCTAGTTTTACTTTGTAACTTTGGAGATTAGTTTGCAACCCTAGCAATTATTGATTTCCCAAGTTCGTTTTGAAGATTTTTGGCTTTGCAATTCAAGTTGAAATTCGGGATTTATTATTCGTTTTACGTAAGTTCATGATTTCTTCATCTAATATTATGAATTGTGTTCTTGCTATTATGGGTAACTAAACTTCATAACTAGGGTTGTGGGATCCATGAGTGATTAACAAAGTATGAATAGTCAATAAGTAATTCTTGAATAGTGTTTTGCATGCATTGATAATTCTTTCGTTCAAAAGTCTTTTTAACGAGTGCACGCGTTAGAACTCGCCTTGTTGCTACTTGCCGGATCAAGGAGGTAATCAACAAGAAAAGAATTATCAACATAGATTTAGTGTGATACTATCTAATAGGCTAGTGTCGATTGGTGCGAAGTAATAACTAAGCCAAACATCGATTATGATGTCTAATATGAGGTAAAGGTAAGGGTTAGTAAATTATACACACGTAGCCGGATCAAGGTGCGGGGTGAAATTCTCTAGTTGCCAGACCAAGAAATTAGAGATACCTAACCTATCACTTTGCATGTAATACACTAGGAAAGGATTGCGATTACTAGAATTACTGCGTTATGAGCTTGTGGTGAACACGTATACCCTAGTTAATTTTCTCATCTTGATAACAACCGAAATTGACTTTTGTTTATTGATTACTTACTGAATTATTACAATTTGTTTCACAAATCCCCCCCTTTTATTTCTTGTTTCTGGAAGTACTTTGGCTAATTGAATATAATTGTTGGTTAAAGTAAAGTCTAAACAATTTTCCTCGTGGGATCGACCCCAACCTACAAGTTGGGTTCTTTACTTGATAACGATCGCTTATACTTCTTTAGGGAGGTATAATTTGAGCGTATCAGTATGTTTTTCTGTTCTATCAGTTTAAGCCTATATTTATACTTCAGAGTTCCTCTTACATGCTCGTACATTCAATGTATTGACTCCATTTGGCCTACATATTTTTATGATGCATATAAAGGTATTTAGGGTAGGCAATAGGCTCTCTAGTGATATCCCTTGCAGCCCCAATTAGCTTTGGTGAGCCTCCATGCTTCTAGAGGGTTCCAATTTTATTTTTAGTATTATTAAGATGTCATGGGTCTTGTCTTGATGTCCGTCATAGTTATTAGAGGCTTCATAGATAGTAGTGTTTTAAGGAGTCTTTTCCATTGCTAATGTTTAAGACGTGAGTTGCATTTTATGGTTTGTTAAATACTTTAAATATTCTAAGTTATTTTTCTTGAGACATTTGAGTTACTCATAGAATATTGAGGTCATATATTGTTGAATAACTCTTCCGCTGAGTATTAAGCGAGTCCAAGGGTTCGTTTGGGGACTAGCAATGGTTCCCGAGTGCCGGTCATGTCCAGGGTGTAGTCTCGGGGTGTGCCAAACTTGGTATCATAGCATAGAGTTAAAGAGTCTTAGGTGTCTATGAAGCCATGTCTCTAGATTCCTGGTTATCGGTGTGATGCTCGCCACATCTATAATTAGGAGGCAGTGATATTTAGGAAATTCTCCACTTCTTTCATACTCTTTTCATGCGATTGAGTTCAGCTCTATAAAAGTTTCTTTCTAATTCGTGCTAGCGTGTATCTTTCCGATAATGCCTCCATGAAGAGCTGTTTGAGGTTTTCCTTCTCAGAGAAATGTTGATCCCTAGGATCAACGGGTACTCAATGGACTAGAAGTGCAACCCCAAGAAGAGGTCACTAATACTGAGTTCTGGGATGCTATCCAAATGTTGAGTCACATGGTGACAAACCAAGCTGGTCAACAAAGAGTGGCTCGACAGGATATGGATGATACATCCAGAATCCATGAGTTCTGCAAGATGAATCCTCCAAAATTCACAGGGTCAAATGTTACTGATGATCCGGAGAATTTTATGGAGGAGCTACAGAAGGTCTTTGAGGTTATGAATATTGTTGAGGTTGACCAAGTTGAGTTAGATGCAACTAGCTCAAGGGTGTTTCTAGGATTTGGTACGACAAATGGTACAAGAGTAGAGCTAAAGGGGCATCAATTGTGAGCTGGTTTGTGTTTGAAGCTGCCTTCATGTGGCGTTTCTTTCCCTGTGATTTGAGAGAGGCTAAGGTAATAAAATTTCTTACCCTTAAGCAGGAGTCCATGAGTGTGCATGAGTATAGCCTCAATTTCACTTAACTGTCCCGTTATGCTCTGGAGATGGTTGCGGATATGAGGAGCATGATGAGCTTATTTGTGTCAGGGTTGTCTCGCTTATCGAGTAAGTAGGGTAAGACAACTATGTTGATAGGGGACATGGACATAGCCAGGCTTATGATCCATATGCACCAGGTTGAGAAAGACAAGTTGAGAGTTAGGGAAGACTTCCACAACAAAAAAGCTAAGAAAGCAGGTACATAGTGTAGACAGCAAAAGGCAGGTACTGCGAACCGGTCATCTTCTCAACAAAGGCCAACTAGGCCTGCTCCATCATCTACTAGTGCACTTGCACCAAAGAATAAAGTTGAGTTCAGATATCAAAATTTGCAGAACTTTAGAGCTCGACATGCTCAATCTCAGGGTAGTGTGGAACAAGGAGGCAACTGGGGTCCTAGATGTGTTAAGTGTGGTACGAACCACCCAGGAGCGTGTCGTGATGGCTCATTGTCTATTTCAAGTGTGGTAAGATAGGTCACTTCATGCGAGTGCCCTAAGATCAGGCAATCTAATAGTAATGGGTGCAATAGAGCCTAATCATTTTCAGTGGCTCGAGTAGACAGAGCTACACCAAGATGAGCTACTTTAGGGAGAAACGGAGGAGCAAATGTCTGTACGCTATCACTAGTCGCCAAGAGCAAGAGAATTCACTAGATGTTGTCACTAGTATGATCAAAGTCTTTACTTTTGATGTATATATTCTTGATCCAGGTGAGAGTGTATCTTTTATGACATCGTATATTGCTATGAGATTTGATATCCTTCCTAAGTGACGTCTTGAGCCCTTTAGTGTTTCCACACCAGCTAGTGAGTCTATTCTAGCTGAGAGAGCTTATCGTGATTGTACCATCTCTATCAATCACAAGGACACCATGGCTGACTTAGTCGAGTTGGACATGGTGGATTTTGATGTTATTCTAGCTATAGACTGACTTCATACCTATTATGCCTCAATTGACTATAGGACTCGAGTAGTTAAGTTCTAGTTTCCTAAGGAGCCAGTTATAGAGTAGAGGAGTAGTTCAGCATCGCCAAAGGGTCATTTTATTTCGTACCTTAAGGCCAGAAAGTTAGTGCCTAAGGGCTTCATCTATCACTTAGTCCGAGTTAATGACCCTAGTGTTGAGATACTGCCTATTGAGTCAGTTCCAGTGGTGAGTGAGTTTCCAAAGGTCTTTCGAGATTATCTTCCCAGAGTCCCTCCTAAGAGAGAAATAGACTTCATCATAGATATTCTTCAAGATACTCGACCTATCTCCATTACCGCATATAGAATGGATCCTGCTTAGTTGAAAGAGTTAAAAGGGCAGTTGAAACACCTTCTTGATACAGGTTTTATTCGACCTAGTGTCTCACCTTGGGGCTTCCGGTCTTATTTGTGAGGAAGAAAGATGGTTATCTTAGGACGTATATTGATTACCGTCAATTGAACAAGGTCACCATAAATAATAAGTATCCTCTTCCGAGAATTGATGAATTCTTTGATCAACTTCAGGTTGCCACTTGCTTTTCTAAGATACACCTCAAATTAGGCTATCATTGGTTGAGAGTAAGGGAAAGTGACATCCCGAAGACATCATTTAGGACCCGCTATGGTCATTATGAGTTTTTTGTAATGTCTTTTTGTTTAACCAATGCTCCTGCAACGTACATGGATCTTATGAACATAGTAGTTAAGCCATATATTGACATGTTTGTTTTCATGTTTATTGATGACATTCTAATTTATTCGAGGAATACATAGGATCATGCTAGTCATCTTAGAGTAGTTCTTCAAACTCTCACAGATAGAGAGTTGTGTGCCAAATTTTCCAAGTGTGAGTTTTGGATTGAGTTCGTGGAATTCTTAGGCCACATTGTTTCTGGTGAAGTGATCGGACTTGACACTCTGAAGATTGAAGCAGTGTAGAATTGACCTAGAACCACGTCTACAACTGATATAAGGAGTTTCTTAGGTTTGGCTTGTTACTATATGAGGTTTGTCGAGGGGTTTTCATCGATTTTGTCCCCGCTGACAAATTTGAATGATAAGACAGTGAAGTTTCAATTGTCTGAAGATTGTGAGAAAAACTTTCAGGAATTTTAAAACTGGTTAACTACTGCCCTAGTATTGACCATACCATAGGGTACACGAGGATTCGTTGTGTACTTTAATGCGTCCAAAGTTGGACTTGGTTGTGTATTGATGCACAATGGCAAAGTAAAAAGCTATGCCTCCAGACAACTTAAGATTCACGAGAAGAATTATCCTACTCATGATCTAGAGTTGGTTGCTGTAGTGTTTTCTTTAAATATATTGTATCGATATCTCTGTGGTGTTCATGTAGATGTGTTCATCGATTGAAAGAGTCTTTAGTATGTATTTAGTCAGAAAGAGCTTAATCTCAGACAAAGGAGATGGTTAAAGTTACTCAAGGATTATGACATAAGTATTCTCTACCACCTAGCAAAACATGTTCACAGACTTGCACGATTTGGAGTCTGGTTATTGGATTCCAATGAAGGTGGAGTGGTGTTGATGAATGTGGCTGAATCATCCCTGTTCCACAAAGATGTAACGTGACTTGAGAAAAGTCTATTGGTGGAGTAGTATGAAGAAGTGTATTGTAGAGTTCGTTTCTAAGTGCAAAATTGCAAACAAGTCAAGGTAGAGCACCAAAGGCCCGATGGTATGGCTCAGAACATAGATCTTCTAGAATGGAAGTGGGAGAAGATAAATATGAATTTCATTACTGGGTTGCCGCGATCTCGCCGGCAGCATGTGATCTAAATTCTAACTCTCTTTAAGATTACTCAAGTCTGTTTATTTACCGTCGGTTATGCTAAATTTATCTGAATTTAAGTTATGAAATAGTTGAATTACTAACTCATTCAAAATTTCTCTCAGTTAAAATTAGTTGGGAAAATGTGGATCATGCCCCTATCCGTCCACTTTTTACTAAGTTTCAATTGCTTTATTTTTTCTTTTATAAATTTTTCGTATCGATTAAAATTATATTTTTTCTTTATTACACCAATATAACACATATCAAAGAAAAATTATTCCTTATAACAGTTTAATAAGATTACCCGTGGGTCAATCTGGCTAAGCTATTAGCGTAACATTTTATGGCTTGGATTGAAATGAACGGAGCTGGTAATTGGATGAATCTATGTACTCAAATTATAGATATTTATCACCTTATCGTACACCTCTTCGGCATTCTTGAACACCTATCCAAATATGGAAAAAAATATGTATGAGCTCACTGTAATATTCTAACTGTTCCTGCATGAAGTTATGACGCAGTAAGGTAGGAATAAAGTTTCTTAGTGAATAAAAAGGTAGATGTTCTATTATTAAAATCATAAGGTACCATAAATGTAATTTAGCTTTTTTCGCAAAATAAAGTGCGGAAAAAAAATTTTGCTATTGTATATCTTATGTACTACTCATATCAAATTATGCATATATATATATATATATTGTATGACCAAAATTTGTTTAATATTCAAAAAATGTAAAATGTTAAAATGACCTTAAAATAAGTAATAAGTGTGCACATTTTTATACTATGATTGATTTTTCTACACCACTCTAGATTATAATAAATTATAATTACGAGAATTCCACAATGTATTGTTCGTCTTTTCTGTAGAATTTTCAGTTTCTTAATAAATTGGTAATTAATGCAATTCACCTTATATTTTTGTCATGACCCAAAACTAGAATCATGACGGCATCCACTATAACCTCCGAGTGGAGAAGTCTTAACCAAAATAAAACTTTCGGAAGGCAACAATCTAATAATAAAAAGAAAAATAGAGGGAAGTGAAGCAAAATAAATGAAAGGACCACATTATAAATAAGCACTGCGATACAAAATATACAAAAGAGGCAAAAAAGAATCGAGAAGAAAAAATTAACACAAGAATCAATCCCCGGACTTGGTATCACCTATACAAGATTTACTAAGTACAGAGGTCATAAATACATAAGAGCTGACTAATCCAGAAGTCAAAACACAGGTCAGTGCAAAAGAGGAAAAGCAGCAAGTCTCTGGATGCCAGGAGGTCAACATGATTCGACTCTCTGACGGCTGAGGAAGATCCAACACTCACTTAGGATGGCTATAACTATTAGTTGCATCAGAAAAAGATGTAGAAGTGCAGTACGAGTACCAAAACGTAGGGTACTCACTAGGCAGCATAGGTTAATCAAGCTTAGAAATATTAAATATTAATAAATAGAAGGAAGACTCTAAAAGACAAGTGAAGAATCTAAACAACAAACTTAAGATAGAGGACAGTCAAATAATATCAAAGATTCAGTAAGAAGTTATGCATAAATCATAATACACTCAATACAGCTGAAAGACAACTCACATGATGTTGCAGTGCAAACACAAAGTAAGGAAACACGTAAGTCATGAAGAAACATCAAGCCGCCTAGAATGATAAATAAAGCTTACCTGAAAGCCAATAACGCATATATATTTATATCCATGGGCCGCCTGGGATAGCACTTTGAGCTTACCATTATTATAAATCCAGATAACAAACTATGACCAAGCCTAACCTACTGGGCCACCCAAATGATACATCGAGCTCATCAGAGTAAATATAGCATAAATTTACAGATAGTAAAGTAAAAAGGGAATTTTATCACTCTTAAATCAAACGGGTCTCAAAGACTTTCAACTGATTAAGGTCAGGTTTTGCCTTTTTTAATACCAAGTCATTTCCATCAAAGGTCATCCCAAGAGTACCTCCTCTCTCGGGTATCATCAAAATTAATTCATTTCATGCAAACAAAACCGAGAAGAATAACCAACACACCACATAATACTAACCTGGGACTCCTTGTTCTAGCTCACGGCCTTAAGCCTAACAATTTGATAATTGAGAAAGAAATCATAAATTCAAGAATTTATCAAGGCATACAAATTAATCCAAAATAACCAAAACACACAACAATCCTAAGTTTCAAGCCACCTATGAGCATTTGTAAGTATACTAGTCAACAAGATAAGGGAAACCTAAACTAAGGCTTCCGACTAAAACTACCTAAATAACCAAACAGTGGCCATAAATCCACTAGTGATCAAAACATAATCTAATCCTAAGGATTAACCAAATCATATGATACCACTCAATTATACTCAATCTAAAAGAGCTAAATCCATGAAGTAGAGACCAAAACCAACATCAAGGCCGAATACACACTCACGAACAAATTTCTCGAGAGCCTTTCCCTTCCGGAGAGCCCTTGAGTGGTGTCAAGCTATCAAAACACCTAGGGAAAATAATCAATAAATGGACCCAAAATGAAAAGAAAACCCCAACAAGAAAAATTGGGACACGCGCATGGAGTGACAGAATCGACCAAGTCACAAGGTCTCAAACCACTGAAGGAACTTGTGCCCTAACTATCAGCACAAACAAAGTTTCGATCAAGCCAAACAAAACCAACCATTCAATTTAGATCAATGTTTCAAAGTAGGGAAATAAAGAGGAAATTTCAGAAATGCCACTAACTTTCTCGATACGCTCCAAAAAGATTCACAAGAAATCGACAAAAAATGCTCCCAAAATCCCATAAAAACCAAGTTGGAAATGGGGTTTTTGTTGTTGTCCCGTCTTTTAAAAAGACACTGTTAGGCATTGAATTTTTTTTCGCGATCGCGGAGGCCTACCCCTAGTTGTGAAGGCAATAGGAGGTGACCCTCCGCGATCGCAACACATGTCCTGTCAATATAAAGATCAGAGAGGTTGGTCATCGCAAACATGACCAAGCGCCCGCTAACGTGATGAATGAATTAGGGCTTCACCAGCAGCACTGCATCGGCAATATACATAAGGTAAAAAATCCTCCGCTGGGGGGTCTAAAACTCGTTCAAAATCCAATCTACGCAAACTAAGTGTACTACTAGACTGGAAACAACATTTCGGTCTCAATTGATTCAACAAAACATCCAACGGAGGTCATCTCATGAAAAGGTTAACCAAAGTTAACACGTTCAACGAAATAACAAACAAAATTCTAAATGCAACAACTACAACCCGAAAGCCTCAAAAACCAATCCAAAGGTCGTTCTAGACCAAACTCGACATTTCGTAGCTAACCACATTGATGAAATTTGATTCCAAGCGCATACCAAGTTAGTTGACCGAAGTTAAACCTTAAGGAAAATTACAAATCTAAAATGCCTAATCGCACCAACTCTGAATGATAGGCGCAAAATCCAAACCCATCATCATACTAGACAAAAGTAACCTTTTTGAAGCTGGTGGAACTGACGAAATTCTAATCTGACATCAAAGTATCTGGATTTTGACTAAAGTGAATTCTTTGAGCATAAGGCCAAAAAAAATGGAAAAACTCACACTAAACTGAATGGGTACATCAAGAAGCATGCTACCCATCTGGAACCACACAAAATCCTTAAGAAAGTTATGGAAGGGGGAAAATAGTAAAAACGTGCATTAATAAAGAAATGACCTCGAGGGTCATTACAATATCCATTACTTAAAGGAGTTTCACTTGTGAAAGTAAAACAAAGGGAATATATGAAGGTTAAAAAGATGAGGATAATGGGTCCACAAGTCAAGCTCAGACTCCCAAGTGGCCTCCTCAACAAGACAATGTGACGAGTCCACAAATTGGACTCATTTAGTGCTATATTTTGATAGAATTAGTTTCCTCAAATGCATATTTTATCTCAATATATGTTGAAAACCATTAAGTTTCAGGTATTTGGAGTCTAAGGGAAAGCATTGACACTGCCTAGCAAAAAAAGGAACAAAGGCGGCTGAAAGAATGAAGAAATAAAGATCTAAGAATCGTCGAACCCATTCGGTGAATCACCAAAAGGTCTGATCCTCGCCTTTTATTCCAGTGTCCTGAGCCCTGAAAGAAAGGATCAAATTGGCGGTGAAAAGGAGCACTCGGCTTGTTGTTGAGCAGTTTCGTAAAGCAGTACTATGTTGCCCAATGATCCAAAACACGACGATGTTGAAGGATAGAGTAAGACGGTGATGAAACCTACCAAAAGGCAGATCACTGAGTTGATCGGTGATCTCGACTAACGTCGCCGAATGATGCGTCATAGCACAGATTTTTGGAAACTATAAATACTCGCTAAGAGTTGTAGCTTAAGAGGAGATTCTGAATATCAGATACTTTAATATAGAATTTTTAGTTCTATGTTTGGAGAGGGTTTTAAAGAACTTGAAGATTTAAAGTGTTTCAACTACAAGAATTTGGACTTGGGTCTTGTGGATTCTTCATTCTTTGCTTGTTTTGATACACAAATATTCATACCCATTTGAATGCAAACTCATTTTTGTATAAATTTCTATATCTTATACATGTCTAGCTAAAACCCCAATTCTTGGGGTGTGATTTTGTGAATATGGGTTAAATTAGTTGTTGGGTTTTTCTTGCTTTTAGTTTAATCGTAGTTTAAAAGTGATTTCGTTTAGTAGATGTGGATGAACTTGATGAAATTTTAGTTGCAAATACAATTTCATATATGTGTTTTCGGCTTGTTCGAGAGAGAGGTCGTAAAACTAAGACTACTAAATTGATGGCCTGTGGGATTGGGTCGACATGAGGTTCAACTCGAGAGAGTGAACCCTAGTCTCATTCCCACACACTCAGCTCAAGAGAGTGAGTGGGCTAAGGCGGAGGTTGTTGTTCATGCGGCAAGTGAGTGTTCGAGAGAAACCCCTTTGTAACGAGGTAAGTTGCTCGAGAGAGAGCTTATACCCATTAAAGTCTAGCCTAGTCACAAATATTCTATGAATTCTCTATCAAAAGCATGTACCCAATAATCTTGTTTATCCCGTATTCCTATCACATCCCAAGAATCCCGTCTCCTTGATTAATACCCTTTGCATTTTTGTTGTTTTTGCTTACTTGTGACAAACCCCCATTGATAATTGACGCTTGCATCACCCTTTATATTTAACATGTTTATATTCGATAATGGATTTAGTTATGACTAATTAGAAAAAAAAAATTGTATTAATTCTCAAAACCACTCCCTTGGAACACGATCCCAACCCTTGGTTGGGTCAGTATACTATTGTACGATTGTAGACACTTGCATTTGAAGTTGTGTCTTGATTACGCAAACATCAAAATGGCGCCGCTGCCGAGGACTGGTGTTACTTGAGAATTCTTAGTTTAGTAAAAAAAAATTCTTCTTAGTTGTAGTTCACTTACTTAATTTCTTGTTTTGTTTTTCTTGTTTGTATTGAAGCAGAGGAAGTGAGTATGGCGAGCAACACACGGGAGCTAATAGAGTTTCCTCTATTAGAGGTAATGATATTTCGGGATCGTATCCTCACCTTCAAGCAATTGGAAGGTGAACAGATCCACAAGTCATGGGCAAGGTTTAATGAACTAATCACTCAATGCCTAACTCATGACATAATCCTCCTTGAATGTTTCTACAGAAGTCTTGGTCCCGAAAACAAGATGTTGATCGACCAACTCATTTTGGGAGCCATTGCGAAACAACCATATGTGATAGTAGCCCGAGTGCTTAATCAAATGGCTGAAACAAACCAAGATGTAGAAAAAGACTTCATGTTGGCCTCCCTAATGACTCAGATGGATGAGTTGGACAAAAAGATGAAGAAGATCGAAGTCCAGTGCAAGAGGAAGGCTACATATATACCTCCTCATGAGCGAAGAAGTCCCAAGGACAATGAGGTTAAACACCTTGAGGGAATACTCTCAATAATTCCCTATAACGTGACTGAGCAAGATAGAGAGCTAGAAGAAATGAAGGAAAACATTGAAGGGATGAAGCGAATGATGTGGTCTCATTCCAAAGCTATCTAGCTGCTCGAGAACCTTGTGGGTCATGCATTGCCCAATCTCCAATCGCAACAAAATAGAGGGTTATCTAGAGATACTATAGCTAACCCCAAAAATGGTGTTTGAGTGTGGACTTGTGTCGCACCACGACGTTAACTAAGGCGTTGTTTGGGAGGCAACCCAAAACCATTTATTACTTTATTTTGCTTTGATAAAATAATGGTGTGTTGATGGTGCAGATGGAAGTGTAGAGAGTGAACGAAAAGTGCAGATTGGCGAGTTACAGGTCCATTCCGTGAATCACTAAAGGGTTCGGTGACCCCGAACCAGACTACCATTAGACTCAAGACCAATTTACATTAGAGTTAGTAAAACTGGGCGACCTCAGGAAATTATTGGCGAATCACCAATCATGTCGGCGATCTCGACGAAGACCGCCGTTTGGAGTCCTACCATACATGAGGGATCTATAAAATTCGACAAGGCCAATGACTACTTGGCGCTATGCCGAATAGTTTGGCGATGGGGACTAATGTCGCCGAATGAGAAAAAACTGGACGATTTTTCAAACCAAAGGTTTAAAAGTTTCAAACTCATTCCCTTTCCCTCACTTTTTCATCTTCCCAAACTCACACATGCACTCTAGTTTTACATTACCTGCATTTTTGGAGTATTTTTAGTATCGAATTGTGCTACGAGTTGGATTACATTGTTCCTAGCATCTCAACATCCATTTGATCGGCATAAAAGGTTGGAACTTCAAACCCCGCGTTCATTTTGTCGAAATTGTACTCATTTGCAATCTGTTAATCTTGTTGAATTCTGCTGGGCCTCTCTGACTAGATCGATTTGCTTAATTGCCTATTCCTAATCGATAACTCTTGCTTGAATGGTGAAATCCCGCATTCTGGTACGTTAAGTTAAATTAATTTGCAATAAGGAGTGCTTTTATGCTACGGGTCTTAGTCGGATTTGTGTTGTAGGAGCTTAAATTGCGTTTTCAGGGGTTGCAGGGCAAATTTCAAGAAGTTGGGTTAATAATAGGCACAATGAGTAATTTCGAAGAGCTGAGACGAGCTCGACGAACCAATTAGCGGTTCGCCTAGTTGCCCTACCTCGCCTTTGATATCATGCTTTATGTGTTGTGGCTTCTGTACCTTTCAGCGAGAAGCATGAGGTTGCCAAAAGCACTCGGTGACTCACTGAAAGTCTTCTTCTTCGCTATTTGTCTGCACCCCTGACCCCTTCTGCACTGTAACTTTCAGCGGACACCCCTTTGTTCGCCGAAAGTATTTGGCGAGTCACCGAATGGACTGCTAAGTCTGCCAGCAGCTGCTGGTCTTCGGTTTGCTTGTCAATTTTTTCTAACTTTATCTCAAGGCTTTGCAGAAATGGCCAGACCAAAAGTTACAGGAAGAAATATGTCACCCCAACATATAAAGGCACATAACTCC
The DNA here is from genome assembly GCF_000226075.1 of Solanum tuberosum. Taxonomy (NCBI): domain Eukaryota; kingdom Viridiplantae; phylum Streptophyta; class Magnoliopsida; order Solanales; family Solanaceae; genus Solanum; species Solanum tuberosum. The sequence continues at coordinate 208,193 of NW_006239180.1, read as the reverse complement.
ACAAGAGATCCAGGGACGACAGATCACCCCAAAGCAAGGAGCGAGAACAAGAAAGCCAGTTCCAGTAAGAGGATTCCAATTGACCCTATTGTCCCTTCGTGGGCTCGAATGTATATTAACGCGATACATGCCTTTGGAGCAGCTCACAATTTGGACAATATGGCTAAAACTAATACCGCTACAACAACTGAGGAAAATGCAAACAATGAAAACTAGTATCAGAATGACAACACTCTGGGCACTAATGCCCAGACAGATGGAGAAACTAATTAGATAGGATCCCCTCTTTACCACCCTCGCTGTCTTTCTTTATTTTGGCCATTCTGATTCTGTGTTATTTGCATTTGAGGACAAATGTTTTTGTTTGTGGTGGGGTGAGGCCCACCTTTGTGTGCTATTTTTGAATCGTGTTTTGTTTGAGTATTTGGGTTGTGAGCTCTAATGTTGTGTTAATACTGTTTCTATGGATGTTTGAGCTTGTGGCTCCTTTTATTTTAAATTGCAAAATGATTTTGACCCATCCAAAATATTTTGCCACCCCTTCTGTGTTGAATGTGGTTGTTCCTTCGCAAATTTGAGTATCGATTCCGATCAATACCGATGACTTAGATAGTGCTTATAATTGAACAAACATGAATGTGCGGCTACAATGAGGCCAAATGAAGTTGCATAGACAATATATGAACTTTTTGCATCTCGTTGTGACTAGCCAATGATCAAATTAAGTCTCTTGTTATGATCGTTGCACATTAGGAAAAATGTGGAGTCTTGTTTGACTTATAGTGTCGATGCCTTGTGTGATGAGCTTACCTGTGAATTATGCATGATGGATCCTAGAATTTTCCCCGTTGGTCCGGTCAACTAAGTGATGCTATATCTTGATATGATCTTAGGCAACTTCTAATAGTGAGTTCCAATTTGACATATACCTCTTTTGTGACCTACCTTGTGAGTGTGTGTGAACCTCTTTTGAACACCCCTTGAGCCTTACTTTTCTTTGAAAGAAACTTGATGAAAACAATGACCTTTCTTTATCCATTACCCATAATCCTCATGAAGTTGTGGTTTAGTTGGGGGTGTGGTGAAAAGATAAGGGCAAGTCAAGAAGTGCAAGGAAAGTCTCCTCTTACCCATGGTTTTGAGAAAAATGGAACCCCTCCATATAAAAAGAAAGAAAAAAAATGAAAAAGAAAGTTGTGGAATAAAGTACAAAAGAAAATGGGGTTTCCAAAAGATTCATGCAAAGTGAATAATAGGATGACTTATGAGCACTAATGAAAGACCTTAGTGATCTTGAGTGAGCTGAAACAAACGCTGATTGGAAAATATGGGCAAGCCTATGGGTGAAAGCATGCATTGTGTTCTTCTTTTTCAGTGTGAGCGTTGCATCTGATTCCGGAACTTTTAAATGATTAACTCATTGTGTGTGAAAATGGAATAATTCCTTATGTGAGGACATTTGAACACTTTGGTTAAGCTTGAACTTGCATTTGGAGCAAGTATTGTGAGCATGAGATTCTTTGATATTGGAAAGTCACAACTTGAATCTTTGAGTGCACATTTGATCTTTACATAAGTAAATTGAGTCTTGTTGTGTGCATTCATGATTGAGTCTTGTGTAGCACTATTCGAGATACCCTTTTTGAATGGCTGAACTTGATTTGGTTGAGGACAAGCAAAAGTTTAAGTTGGGGTGTTGATGAGTCCACAAATTGGACTCATTTAGGGATATATTTTGATAGAATTAGTGTCCTCAAATGTATATTTTATCTCAATATCTGATGAAAACTACTAAGTTTCAGGTATTTGGAGTCTGAGGGAAAGCATAGACACTACCTAGCAAAAAAGGAACAAAGGCAGCTAAAAGAATGAAGAAATGAAGATCTGAGAATCGCTGAACCCATTCGGCGAATCGCCAAAAGGTCTTATCGTCGCCTTTTGTTCTAGTGTGCTGAGCCCTGAAAGAATGGATCAAATCGATGGTGAAAAAGAGCAGTCAGCGTGTCGCAGAGCAGTTCCGTGAAGCAGTACTATGTCGCCCAATGATCCTAAACTCGACAATGCTGAAGGATAGAGCAAAACGACGATGAAACTTACTAAAGGGCGGATCCCCGAGTTGATCGGTTATCTCGACTAACGACACCGAATGATCCGCTGCAGCATAGATTTTTGGAAACTATAAATACTCGTTGAGAGTTGTAGCTGAAGAGGAGATTTTCAATATCAGATATTTTAATATAGAATTTTTAGTTCAAGTTTGGAGAGGGTTTTCAAGAACTTGAAAATTCAAAGTGTTTCAACTCCAAGAATTTGGACTTGGGTCTTGTGGATTCTTCATTCTTTGCTTGTTTTGAGACTTAAATATTCATACCCATTTGAATGCAAACTCATTTTGGTATAAATTTCTATCTCTTATACATGTTTAGCTAAAACCCCAATTCTTAGGGTGTGAATTTGTGAATATGGGTTAAATTAGTTGTTCGGTCTTGCTTGTTGATAGTTTAATCGTAGTTTAAATGTGATTTCGTTTAGTAGTTGTGGATGAACTTGATGAAATTGTAGTTACAAAAACGATTTCATATATGTGTTTTCGGCTTGCTCGAGAGAGAGGTAGTAAAACTAAGACTACTAAATTGAAGGCTGGTGGGATTGGGTCAACATAGGGGTGGGCATAAATTATCGGAAAACCGAAAGGCCGAATCGAACCGAACTATTTCGGTTCTTCGGTGTTTCAGTTCGATGTCGGTTCTTCGGTGTTTCAGTTCGGTTTCAATTCTTTATTTTCAGTTCTTCGGTTTGGAGTTCGGTGTAAGAGTCCCGAAACTAAGGTGCACCGAAGAACCGAAGTTTTATTAAATAAATTTAAAAATATTTAAATTATTTTACTTAATAATACTTATATATTTTGACTCAAAATATTTACCTGGCCTATTTCAATTTTTAAATGACAAAACAATAAAGTGTAAACCCTAAAGACCTAAAATCTATGTTTTGAATGTGTTGAATCGTGTATCCAAAGAGATAGTGTCGTTTGATGGTGTTGTGTTCTTTTAAAATGTCTGGACGAGTCTTTGTAGACCTTGTTTTGTGAGTAAAGATAACTGATGTGTGCTCTTTACCATTTATATGTCTATGTTTACTGATTCTATCGCTGTATATTTAGTTGGTCATCTTTGTAGCAACATGGGAGGGTAAATAATCCATCTAATTAACAAATCCTTTGGCATCTTTTCTGAAAACAGAAACAAAATTTGAATTCTTCTAGTTAAAGGATCATCTATGCAGCATCTTCTTAATTATGAATTAAACTCATGAAACTCTTAACACTTTATCATATTCCCTCTTTATTTTATTCACACCGAAAAACTGATTTAAAAACACCGAACAAACCGAACCGAAGGAGAAAAAACCGAACCGAACCATATCAATCTAGTTTGGTATCAAATATGGTTCACACTTCTCTAAAACCAAATACCGAAGAACTGAACCAAAATTTGATTAAACCAAACCGAAGAACCGAACGCCCACCCTTAGGTCGACATGAGGTTCCGCTTGAGAGAGTGAACCCTAGTCTCATTCCCACACACTTAGCTCGAGAGAGTGAGTGGGCTAAGGCGGAGGTTGTTCTTTATGCGGCAAGTGGCTGTTCGAGAGAAACCCATTTGAAACGGGGTATGTTGCTCGAGAGAGAGCTTATCCCCATTAAAGTATATCATAGTAACAAATATTCTAGGACTTCTCTATCAAAAGCATGTACCCAATAATCTCGTTTATCCTGTATTCCTATCACATCCCAAGAATTCCGTCTCATTGATTAGTACCTTTTGCATTTTTGTTGTTTTTGCTTACTTGTAATAAACCCCCATTGATAATTGACGCTTGCGTCACCCCTTAGATTTAAAATGTTTATATTCGATAGTGTTTTTAGCTATGACTAATTAGAACAAAATTTTATTTTTCTATTAATTCTCAAAACCAGTCCCTTGGGACATGATCCCAATCCTTGGTTGAGTTACTTTACTATTGTACGATCGTAGACACTTGCATTGGAAGTCGTGTCTTGATTACGCAAAGATCACAATGCCTCCGCTGAACCTTCACTGAAGGGATCTCCTTAGGTTTGAACTACCTCACATATCTGTCCTGAATTGTCACAAGCTCCTTCTCAAAACTCAAGGACTCATGAAGCTGAACATACTTCTAGTGAAGCACGTTAGACTAATCAGGCACATATTGTCTCAACATATAGACATGGAACACATGATGAACACTCGAAAGAGCTTGAGGCTGGGCTCTCTCATAAGGTACCTCTCTAACCCTCTTCAGAATGTCAAAAGAGTCGACGAACATCGGGCTAAGCTTGCCCCTCCTCCCGAACCTTATCACTACCCTCATGGGCGGCACCCGCAGAAAAACCTGGTCACCAACCATGAACTCTAAAGGTCACAGCCTCCAGTTAACTTAGCTCTTCTACCTACTCGGTGTAGTACGGAGGTGCTCTTAGATCATACAGACACTATCTATAGATTCTCTTACCAGGTCAGTGCTCCATTAGTTACCCCTGAATGCATCAAACCAACCCATCTTAAAATGGAATCTCCTACCATATAATTCCTCAAATGGGGACATCTAAATACTAGAATGGTAGCTATTATTATATTAAAACTCCACCAAACCTAAGGATTGATCTTATTGACCACGGAAATCAATAACACATGCCACATCATATCATTTAAAACTTGAATAGTCCTCTCTGACTGACATTCGGTTTGAGGATGAAAAGTTATACTAAGGTATACCTAAGTAACCAACTCTATTTGAGTAGAGCTCTAGAAATTAGATATGAACTAAGTACCACGATGTGAGTTGATAGAGACCGCCACGCTATGCAAATGAACAATCTCTCGAAGGTGAATCTGTGTCAATATCTCTAAATTAAAGGTAGTCTGAACTGGTAGAAAGTATGAAAACTTGGTCAATCAATCCGCGATAACCCAAGTAGAATTAAAACCACAAAAAGTATGTGGTAAGCCTACAACAAAGTTCATGGATAAGCGCTCCCACTTCCACTTTAAAATAGGTAGCCACTAGGTCAAATCACATGGCCTCTAGTGTTCGTACTTCTCCTTATAACAGTTCAAAACCCATGTAGAATCAAAACCAAAAAAAGTATGTGGTAAGCCTACAACAAAGTCCAGGGATAAGCGCTCCTACTTCCACTTCAAAATGGGTAGCCATTAGGTCAAATCACATGGCTTCTAGTGCTCGTACTTCTCCTTATAACAGTTCAAGCACCTAACGATAAACGTTGCAATGTCATTATTCATCACACAACATCAATGATGTATCTTCAAATCATGATACAGCTTTGTAGAACCAGGATGAATGGATTATTTGGAATAATGGGACTCTTCAATAATCGACTCAACCAACTCACAAACTCTAGCGACACTAATATGACCCTCAATCCTCAAAAGGTATCTGGATATAAGATCGCCTACCTAGCCTCGCCGCTAAAAACATTCTCTTGAATCACCGTCAACCTCGGATCCTCAAACAGTTGTGCGCAAAACTTCTCCATAAAAGAAGATCTAGCCTCTATACAAGCAATTACTTTGTCCGACTCATAAATATCCAGTCTAGCAATCTGGTTGGCTAAGGAATGATTGTTTGAAGCCATAGGTTGTTCCCCCACGTGTAAGAAAAGACAACTCAAATTAACATCTCTCTAGTTGAATATGTACAAAAGATAGTGAACCGTCTATAAGAGCACGTTGTCACGACCAGATAAAAATATAAACCTCACTTGGAGAAGTAGGCTTGTCCCAACTACAGACTACCTCAATCATTACCGGTTACACCATAATCCCATCCTTGGAAGCCACGTGCCCCAAGAACACTACAAAATCATACAGAAACTCACACTCTGTGGAGTTGGAATATAACCACAGATCCCTCAAAGTCTAGAGTACAATCCTCAAATGTTGCTCATTCTACTATATACTTCTGGAGTAGACCAAGAAACCATCGATGAATACAATCAGAAAGGACTCAAAATAGGGTCTGAACTGTTGGTTCATCAAATCCATGAATGTTGTTGGGGCATTGGTCTACTAACAAGACATGAGAAAGAACTTGTAGTGGCATAACGAGTCCTAAAAGGCAGTCTTAGGGATGTCTGCAGCCCTAATCCTCAAATGGTGGTAGCCCGATCTCAAGTCAATCTTAGAGAACATTGTAGAATCTTGAAGCTGATCAAATAAATCATCAATTTGGGGCATAGGATACCTGTTCTTAATGGTCACAAAATTTAGTTGTTTGTAGTCAATAAATATACACAAGATACCATTTATATTGTTTTCACGAACATGACAAGAGCACCTAAGGAGATACACTCGATCTAATGAACCACTTACCCAAGAGATCATGAAAATGTTCCTTAAGCTCATTCAACTCAGTTGGAGCCATCTGATAAGGTTGAATAATAACTAGTAGCGTACCAAGCCTAACATCAATCCCAAAATCAATATCACGATCACGTGGAAGACTAGGTAGATCAGTAGGGAACAGATCTGCAAACTCTCTAACCACAAGAACTAAATTAAGAGGATGAGTGTCGGCACTAGTATCACGAACATAGGCAAGATAAGATAGACACCCCTTCTATACCAACTGTCACGCTATCACAAAAAAGATGACACCTCTCAGAAAATAACCATCAGAATTGGCCCACACAAGAGGAGGATACCAGGCATGCACAAAGTAACAGTCTTACGTTAGCAATCCAGAATCGCATGATAGAGCGACAACCAATCCATGCCTAAAATCAAGTCGAAATCTACCATGTCCAACACAATGTGATCTACCAAAGTATCATACCCCAAATTGTCACCACACAAACTCTATATACTCAATTCACTACTAAAAAATCACATATATGGGAAGCTACATGCATAGGTAGATACATCGTCTCACAAGATAACCCTAACTATAGAGCATTATAGGCAACCACATATGAAAATATAGACCCCAGATCAAATAAAGTATAAGCACACTGATGGGAGATGCAGATTGTATTTGTGATAACCTGATCCGATGTCTCTACCTTTAGCCTCCCCGTGAAGACATCGATATAGCCGCATCTATCTTGACCAGTTGCTCTTCATGCTTGATGAGCACCTCTAATAATCTAGGGACAACCCCTAGTACCCTAAACTAGAGCTCTGGTGACGTTGTTGGCTCGTCTAACTCTTTTGACTCGACTGACCCTTCCTCCTACAATGATTGGTCGTAGGAAACTCTCGAGCAAAGTGAAACACGACACCACACTCGTAGAAACCTCTACCAGTAGTACCCCTCTGAGACCACACGACTGAACCTGATAAACAACAAAAGCGTAAATACTATAAATGTACACCCTGAGAAGCCTCCACAAGTGTCTGACCCATTTGACCACTAGAACCTACAGTGCTACCATCTATAATATATAGAGTTGCCTAAACTGGCCTAGCGTGCTAAAACGTTTGTGGGTAGCCTTTGGTTGGGAACCCCCTACCACCGGATTAAGACCCACTGAAACCACCATTACAGTGGGGCCTTTTGTGGGTTCCTCCATTAGCGTCACAATGACTCCCTCAATTGTGTGTGGATGGTTAACAATCGGAAGGAAAGAGCAACTCGATGACACCATCTACTAGGCAGCCATCCATAGTGGACATGAGAGTCCTCAGACACACCTAGACACCCTCTCATCCTTTGTTGGCATCATCATAGATGTATATCTAGCAGACTCATGGAACTGTACCTCATTTTCTACAACTATAAAGTGATCCCCTAGTAAAGTCTATAAAGTCATCTCGCAACTGCTCCCTCAAGCTATGAGGTACATATTTTCCAAGAAAGCCTCAAAGAAATAAGTCCAACTCATCAAAGATAGCCTGGCTAGTTTTGCACTAAAGATAAGATATTCACCACTACTTCACCAACCTATCAAACTGGAAGGTGGTATAATCAAACATGTGAGACTCCACTACTCCAAGGTTATGCAACCTCTCCTAATAACTGAGCAAATACTCATTAGCATCCTCACCTACAGTACTAGAGAACCTAGGAGGACCCAATCTGATGAATCATCCCAACATCTTATGCTCCTTAGGCGACATAGTTGGCCTAAGTGCCATAGGTGGAGAAATGGTCAGAACTGGCTAAGCCACTAAAGAAGGGGCCACAACATCATAATATGTCGTTAGGGTCTACATACCCTATGTACCTATTAGGGCTGAAATTTGTGCCTCGTGTCTGACCTGGTGTCCAGCTAAATTGCTATGCATAATACCCTTATGCAATATGCCTTACTTGAATTAGAGGATCCTAGCAAAAGTATCCTGAAGTACTTGGGTGGCCACGAACCCCGGTGGAGGCATGTCTGGCTTCACACCATTCGGCTAATACTGGACATACTTAACTTCTACCTCAAGCTCTAGTGTTATTACTCGCTCGTGGTCTCGAGCTAGTATTGTAGTTCATGCTCTTTATTGACCTATATGTCTTCCTCGCCATGTACCCTAAGCAGCGTTCCACTTGGAGGTGTAGGAGGGTATCGCCCACCCACACTCGACCTCGTCCTAGCCATCTCAGAAAGAATGAAACAAACACACTTTAGATATTGGTACAACCATTAACGCAAGATAAGAACCAAGAAACAATGAAGTATCCCTAAAAATGCCCTACAGCCTCTCGAAGATTGGATACAGACGTCACGGTATCGATCCATAAGACTCTAATAGGAACTTGGTCCTTTAACTGTGAAATTGGTGAACCAAGTGCTCTAATACCATGTTATCACCACCAAAAGATCGAGCTATAATGGTGTCCATTATAACCCTCCAAGTGGACAAGCATAAGCATAATAAAACTTGCAGAAGACAACAATATATTTTTAATAAGACAAACATAGGAATGAGAAGCAAAATAAACTAATGGATCACATTGTAAATCATTACTGTTACAAAATATACAAGAGAGGCCCAAAGAAATCGAGAAGACACAACTAACACAAGAATCAATCCTCAGACCTAGTATGACCAATACATGAGCTACTAAATATAGAAGGTCCTAAACACAAAAGATTTTACTAATCCAAAATACAAAATACAAGTGTAAAAGAGGTAAAGCAACAAATCTCCAGACGCTCAGAGCTCACCACAATCCAAGTTTGTGACGATCGAGGAAGATCCAACGCTTACTGAGGGTGGCTCGAACTAGAGTTGCACCGCAAAATATATAAAGGAGTAGTATAAGTACCAAAACACGGTGTACTCAGAAAGCATCATAGGCTGACCGAGCTCAAAAAGATCAAATATAAATAAATAGCACGAAGAATTTAAAAGACAAGGGAAGAATCTAAACAACAAATATAAGATAAAGGACAGTAAAACAGTATCAAAGATTAAGTCACAAGTTATGCATAAGTCATAATACACTCAATACACCTGAAAGCTAACTCACACTATGATGCCATGCAAAACCAAGTAAGGAAACCTGTAAGCCCAAAAGAAACATCGAGCTACCTAGAATGATACCTAAAGCTTAACTAAAAGCCAGTAAACCCGATAGATGTATCCACGGGCCGCCCGGGATGGTACATCGAGGTTACCATTAATATAAATCTTGATAAGAGATTGTAACCTTGCATAAGACAATGGGCTACCCAAAATGATTAAGCGAGCTCATTAGAATAAAAGACATCACAAATTTACAAATAATCAAGTAAAAGGGCTTTTTATCACTCTTGAATCAAATGGGTGTTGCAGACTTTCAACTCATTAAAGTCAAGTTTTCTCCTTTTAAAACCAAGTCATTTCCATCAAAGTTCATCCCAAAAGTAACACCCCTCCCGAGCATCATCACAATTAAGTCATTTCATCGACAAAAAACTGGGAAGAATACTCGTCACACCACAAGAGGACTAACCAATAACACCTGCTTCTAGCTCACGACCTCAAGAGTAACAAGTCAATAATCGAGAAAGAAATCATAAATTCAGGAATTTTTAAAGGCATACAAACCGAGTCAAAATTTAAAAACACACAACAATCTTTAGATTCACGTGTCCTATGAAAATTTCTAAGGATACTAGTCAACAAGCATAAGGGCAACCTAAGCTAAGGCTTTTGGCTAATACTACCTACACAACCCAACAATGGCCATAAATCAACTAGGCAGCAAAATCTAAGCTAATCCTAAGGTTTAACCAAATCATACAATACTACTAGATTATAATATATCTAAAAGGGCTTATTCTAAGAAGTAGATACCATTGCCTACCTCTAGGCCTAAACCACGCTCACATAAAAATTACTTAGGAGTTTTTCCCTTCTAAAAAGCCTCGGAGCAATGCCAAGCTATCAACAACACCAAGGGAACACAAAAACAATCATTACAAAGCAATAATAAATAAAGGGACTCAAAAGAACGATAAACCCCCAACAAGAAAATGTGGTACCACGCATAGAGTCACGAAATCGACTCTGTTACAAGGTTTCAAACCACTCAAAGAACTTGGACCCCAAACATGAGTACAAACCAATTTCACATGAGTACAAACCAATTAGCGAGGTTTTCACATGAGTACAAACCAATTAGAAATTGGTTTGTACTCATGTTTGGGGTCCAAGTTCTGATTAACAAAAACCAAGACCACCATTTAATTTAGCTCCAGGGTTCAAAATAGGGAAATAAAGATGAAATTGCTGATATAACCAAGAAAAATGGAAGATTCAACCATCTTGAAATGAGACAATGAACATTCACAACACACTCCAACAAAAATCACCCAAATCCGACAAGAAATACTCCAAAAATCACCTAAAAATCATATTGGAAATGCGGTTTTGGTTGCTGTCCTGTCTTTTAAAAAGATATTGGCAAGCATTGAATTGCTTTTCACGATCATGGAGACCTCCTCGTGATCGTAAAAGTCAGCAAAGGTGAGACTTAAGCTTTAGATGCACGTGGTTCCAAGTTAATGCCCGCAAACGCACCACAACCCCCATACGCGAAGGAAAAGGGAGGAGACTCCCCATGATCGCGACGAAGGAATTAGTTTAGCACCAGCAACATTGCATCAATAAAATCACTAAATAACAAAATCCTCTGCTGGGGTTCGAAACTCGTTCGGAATCTTGTCGACGCAAACTAAGTATGATACTAAACTAGAAACGATATTTCAGACTCAACGGAATGAACAAAACAACCAACAAAAGTCGTCTCATCAAAATGTTGACCAATGTCAACACTTTCAATGAAATAACAAATAAAATACTGAAAAGCCACAAATATATCCCAAAAACCTCAAAAACCAAACCAAAGGTCGTTCTAGACAAAACTCCGAGCATACATTCATCTTTTCAAGCTTCCTTCCTAAAATATTTCTCACAGATCCTCTAAAGAAGATTGAAAGTTCTGAATCAGTATTATCAACCGTTAATAAACTAGAAAACAAATAAATAGTACATCAGCTCAAATAATTGCTACTAATACAACAACTAGGGGCATACTGATTGCTACTAAAAAAACAAATATCTCATCAACTAAACTAATTGCTACTAAAATAACAACTAGGGGCATACATTCATCTCTTCAAGCTTCCTTCGTAAACAATTTATCAGGGATCCTCTAAAGAAGATAGAAACTTGTGGATCAATATTTTCAACCTGATTGTAAGCTTATGCTGCCGGGGACATTTTGTAAAATACGGCAGCAGCTGACTTTTTCCTTTAGCTTGTTTCCTACGCCAACTTTTCACCCCACTTAAATGCTTTTCTAGGGACTCCTTGTTAGTGTAAAATTATACTACATAGGGCACTAGAGTACTCAGATATGAACTATAATTATTAGTATCTTTTGATAAAGTAGGAGATCGTATAAAAGCTATCAAGAAGATGCATGTGTATCAACAGTTTCTAAAGAAGATAGAAACTTGTGGATCAATATTTTCAACCTGGATTACAATTTTATTCATCTTAATCATATTATTTTAAGCCTATGCTACCACACACGTTCTGTAAACTACAACAGTAGAGATTTTGCCTTTAGGTTGTGCCTACTCCAACTCTTCAGCCCATTTAAATACTTTTCTATATACTCCTTGTTAGTGTAAAAGATTATTCCATATGACTCAAGAGTAATCGCATATGAGCTGTTACTATTTATAATTTTTTTAAAAGTACGAGATCGTATAAATGATATCTAGAAAATGATTGTAGATCATTAGTTTCTAAAAAAAGATAGAAACTTGTGGATCAGTATTTTAAGCTTGGATCACAATTTTATTTATCTCAATCAAAATATTGAAAGCTTATGTTGGCAAGGATATTCTGTTAACTAAAGTAGTAGAGCCTGGCCCTTAGGTTGTGCCTACTCCAACTCTTCAGCCCATTTCAATGTTTTTCTAGGTTCTCCTTGTTAGTGTAAAATCACATATGATCTATAATTATTTTAATTTTTTTTGATAAACTAAGAGATTGTATGAATGATTTCAACAAGTTGCAGGTTTGATAGTTATTAAAAAACAGTCAGATTGAATGATATGCTAGGAGATGTGATGATTGTTATTTTAATATAAGAGCTATTTTGATCTTTTTTTATGTGTATTAAAAACTTATTTGTTTGTTTAGGAGTGTTTGAGATTACTTTGGATGAGCATTACCTAAATGATAGTTGTGAGGATATCTAGAAAAAAAGAAGTCGACAGTGGTGTTACAAGTTAAAACAACAATTTGAAAGTGCACGCTCCGAGGAAGAAGCTTGTAAAATTGAAGTGCTAGATATTTCTTTATATTATGACAATTGTAATTGTCAGTAATCATGATACTTTAAGCTGGCAGTATATATTGTTGGTAAAACTAATACTTTTAGAGACAAAATGATAGATTTACCCACATCATTATTAAGTTTTTTTTATAATAATAAATTTTTCCTTAATTTATACATTTAAGGATAAAGTATATTTTTGTATATAAAAAGTAGTCGTTAGTGACGAAACTACATCTGATCACTACGAAATAAATATAACTTAAGAGACAATTAATGTTGTCACTTATTGAACTAAATAATTCGCAACGACATAATTTTATCAATAGTAGTAACATTTTAAGTAAAAAAACATACTATTAACTACAAACAAATTATACTTTTTTTGATAAGTAAATTCCTCACAAATGTTTATGCATTTGCAAACAATTTTTCTTTTAGTAGTTAATATAATACATTTTGTGACGACACACGTTAAGTGATGAGTGATTGACAAAATTTCATTCAACACAAAATATTTTAAGTGATGAAATATGATTTATAAATGACGAAGTTATTTGTCCATGATAATAGAATTTGTTGTAGTGGAAGTTAAACTTTAAGGAAAACTTAAAGGCTAAAACTCCTACTCGCACCAACTCCAAAAAAAAGCATCAAAACTGTAACCGATCATCACACCTGAACAAAATAACTCTTCTATAGCTGATGGAACTGATGAAATTCCGATCTGACATCAAAATCTCCGCAAGTTGACTGAATTCAACTCTTTAAGCACAATGCCACAAAAGATTGACAAAGTTAAACTAAACTCAACCAATTACCTCGAGAATCATGCTACCCATTCCGACACCACACAAACGCCATAACAACGGTAAGAAAGGGGGAAAATAGTAAAAGGACCTAAAACACACAAATACCCTCGAGGGTGATTACAATTTATTAACAAATTATGCGGTCAATTGTTTTCTTACAAAAGTCTAAGGCTATGTTGGATATTTAATGTTTAAAATTATACTTCAGCTTTTGCAAGGAGGAATTAGATTATATTATATTAAATATACTAATTTCTTTATAATTCTGAAATGGATGACTTTATGAGGTTCATTTAAATGATTTTACCAACTGAAATAGAACACTTTGGCTAAGGGCTAAGTATACCGTCATTTCTATTTTTTTAAAATGGAAAGAAGGTTATGTGATCAAATTTCTTCTAAATAAATTTTATTTTATTTTATCTAAACTCTAACTCTCCTCAAGATTACTCAGGTAGGTATATCTACCAAATGGATCGGTTATGCTAAATTTATCTGAATTTAAGTTAATAAATAGATCAGTTACTGACTCACTCAAAATTTATTTATGTTAAAATTTACTGGGATAAAATATGGCTCACGCCCCAATCCGCCCACTTCTTACTAAGTTTCAATCCCCCTCTTTTTGTTCTTTTATAAATTTTGGGTACCTTTTAAAATTATAATTTTTCTTTATTATACCAATATATAACATATCAAAAAATGATTTTTTTTCTTTAAAACAGCTTGATAAGATTACCAATGGGATAATCTGGTTAAGATATTAGTGTAACTTTTTACGGCTTGGATTGAAATAGATAGAGCTGATAAATGGATGGATTGTACCAAACTAGGACATATTGTAATAATTGTATCTAAATAGGTTTTTTTGTCACTATAGTTAGGGGATCTTATAAATCTATATCCCTTAACATACGCAGAAGAGTATTGTATTATGTTATCTTTATTAATAGACTAATTGAAAATGTAAAAATGAAGAAAAAAAATAGTATACCTAACATGATCAAAGTTCAGTATCAAGTTAACAATGTAGGGCTAGATAAAACAAAGGATGAACAATAATATAGAACAATATGAGTTTTCAATCGAACTATTTGAAATATGTTTTCAATTAAATCCGCATAGCAATGCATATTTGAAACAAGGAGCATGCTAAAAGTACTATATTTAACTTCATCAATTGTTTAGCTAAGTTTAGATAAGACATTTGATTAGCAGTAACTGAGTCGACCTAGAAGAACTTTGAACTCTTTTAGCAAATCTAGATGGTCTTTGAGAAGTAGGATAACCTACACATAAAAAAGAAATAGTACTTATAAACAAGAGCATGAGGGTTGTCCAAAATAGCTATGTACTCAAATTATAAATAGTATCACCTTATTGTGCACCTCTTTGGCATTCTTTCTCTCCTTTTTAAACATGGAAAAAATATCTTTCAGCTCACTGTATTTTTCTAAACGTTCCTGCAAGAAGTTATGAGGCCATAATTTAGGAGTAAAAATTTTTAATTAATAAAAAGGTAGACCTTTTATTATTAAAATCCTAAAGTAACATATATGCAACCTCTGTTTTTTTTTTCACAAAATTGAGTGCTTGTTCCATCAAATATGTTTTCTCAGATTTATCATTCAACACTATTTCATAGCCCTTGGGTAAAAAAGGATTTAAACCAAGGAGCAAACTAGGATGTCCTTTGAATAAATCTTTCGCGTTTTCTATGACGCCAACAATATCAATTCTGTAAGAAATATCAAGACTTAGTTCCACATAAATCATCAAATAAGATTAGAAATTAGTGACGATTGACAATAGTCGAATTGTAGTAGCATCAAACCATTTTCTCATAAAGTCCATCATAACAACAGGGAATGTGATATACTTCTCCCTTTGATTTGGAAACTTGTCCTTAATTTGGTTCAAATAAGAGAATGCCTCATCAATTATCATTTTTGGCTTACTAGAACCAGCCCTGTCAACATCGCTATCACCACTAATATTACCCAGACCACCTCCAGAATCATCTGATTGACTGTGACAAATAGAACCATAGCTAAAAGATTGTAGTAAAATTTATTTGTCCAATATATAATATAGAGTTTTATTAAACGCTCTTCCACTTTATATCAATGCTTAGTTTGGGATAAATGATTCTGAATTGACAAATCCTTTAATATATGATACAACCAAATAAAGAGTGGTACTTTTCATATGTTGAAGCCCTTGACCTAACAAAGAATTATCTGAAAAATAAAAACCAAACTAGATCAACCCTAACAAACGCAATAAATGGTAAAGATTCAATCTCTATCTTCAGTTATGCCTGATAATTCTCTGTGGAAGACAAAAAAATGTTTTTAACTACTCTGAGTTGTTGAGTAATTGCAAAAAAATGGCATCAAACATGTCTTGATCACTTAAGATACACAGACCATACATCATAGGAATGAAAAATAACTAACTTATCAAAAAATCATCTAAAAATAGTACATACAAAATTGACCTAAAAAAAAATGAACAGCAGGCAAAGATCTTACGAATATCTATGGGAAAAACCAAATGGAGAGTTATCTCTTGATCTCTTCATGCTGCAAAAATTAAGTTTTAAAGCAAAAACAAATAAACAAGAGAGGCTCAATTTTCTAAATAAACACACCTTTTGAGATAAGTTTGTAAAATGAAAAGTCTGAAAAGATCTATGAACAAAAAATAGATTTTCATCAGTTGTTTAGATCAGAAAATATAACAAAAATCTTTTTTCGGTTCAGTTGTCTCTACCTCCCCCCCCCCCCACACCCGCTTCCTCTTTGACTTAGAACCACTACAACACACACAAGTTTCAGAAATTAAGAGGTAAATGACAAAGAAGTGAGGCTAAAAAATAAATTTAGAAAAAATATTGCTATTGTATATCTTATGTACTTCTACTATCAAATTATGCACATCTATATATTGTATAAAAATGAATTTGGTCAATAGTTAAAAAAGGTAAAATGTTAAAATGAGCTTAAAATAAGTAATAATTCTGCACATTTTGAAATTATGCTAGATTTTTCAATATCACTCTAGATTATAATAAATGACGATTATGATAATTGCAAAACACGCTATTACACTTTTCTGTAGAATTTTGTGTTTATTAATTAATTTTAAATTAATGCAATTAACCTTATATTTTTGAAATAATTGTTCGGTCAATTATTTCCTCACAAAAGTCAAGACTGTGTGGAATATTTAATGTTTACAATTATACTTCAATTTTTGAAAAAGAGGAATTAGATTACATCATATTGTATATAGTAAATTAATGCTGAATTAGATGACTTTATGAGGGTCGTTTAAATGATTTTACCAAATATTATGGAATACATTGGCTAAGGGATAAGTTTACCGTCATTTAAATCTATTTCAAATGGAAAGAAGGTTATGTGATCACATTTCTTCTAACTAAATTTCATGTGATTTAAACTCTAACTCCCCTCAAGATTACTCAAGTAGGTATATCTACCAAATGGGTTGGTTATGATAAATTTATTTGAATTTGAGTTTATAAATAGATGACTTACTGACTCACTCAAAAGTTATTTTGGTTACAATTTATTGGGATAAAATGTGGTTCATGCCCCCATCCGTCTACTTCTTAGTAAATTCCAATTGCTTTACTTTTTCTTTTATATGTTTTTGGTACCTATTAAAATTATAACTTTTTATTTATTACACCAATATATAAGATATCTAATAAGAAAAACTATTCTTTAAAACAGATTGATAAGATAATCCATGGGTCAATCTGGCTAAGATAGTAGTGTACCTTTTTTACGGCTTGGATTGAAATGGACAGAGCTGATAAATAGATGACTTATACCAAAATAGTATGGATTGTACTAGTTATATTTAAATAGGCTAATTTTGTCACTATAGTTAGACCATCTTATCAATCTATAACCCTTAACATATGCATAATTAATACAAATAGAAACATTGTATTATCTTTATCTCTAATATTATAGTGATTAAAAATGTTAAAATGAAAAAAATAAATATACCTCACATATGATAAAAAATGAGTATCAAATTAACAATGTAGGGCTAGATGAAACAAAGCATGAACGATCATATAAAACAATATGAGTTTTGAATCAAACTATTTCAAATATGTTTTACATTAAATCCACATTGCGATGTATATTTGAAACAAGGAGCATGATAACAGTACTATATTTAACTTCATCAATGTTTTAACGTCGTTTAAATAAGATAATTGATTAGTAGTAACTAAATCATCCTAGAATATTTTTTTGAACTCTTCTAGTGTCACGCTCGCTACACCCTGGACGTGGCTGGCACTTGAGAACCATTGCTGGCCCCAAGCGAACTCTTGGCCTGACTTACTTACTCACCGGAAGACTCTAAGCATTATTACAATGATCAAATGCACTTTACTCAATTGTTTAATAAAATAACTAAGAATGTTTAAAGGTCAAATGTTCAACTTGGCCAAAATGTCAACTCAAGTTTTAACATATGAAATGATAATGTAAAGACAACTGAACATCTAACTATCTATGAAGCCTCTAAAACAAAGAGGGATGTCAGGACAGGACCCCCGATCATCCTAACAATTGAAAACTAGAAAGAAATGCAAAAAGGAGCCCTCCGAAATGTAAAGAGGCTCACCAACAGACTCTGAGTGCTCAACCTGCTCAACGAGGCACTGGATGTTGATCCTGGTTACATGCGTCTGCATCATAAGATGATGCAGGCCAATTGGCATCAGTACGTTGAATGTACGAATATGCGAGTTGGAATGCTAAACATAACATAGACTTGAAGAGAATCTTAAAGAAACACTTACTTTGTCTTTACTCAACTCATGAACAACTTAACTCAATATAAAGCAAAAAACACATGCAATATATAGAAAGCTTTTAAAATAGTAGAAATCAACTCAGATCGTTACAGAAATGCAATAACAAACTCAACTTTACTCAAGTAAGAAAATAATACAGTTTCTGTGGGAGTTTCTCTAACCGACAACCACCACTATGAGCCTAAGTGGTGATACAACTTCTTGCCCACGCTGCTAGAATTGTCCTATACTTTGTCGTCATATAGAACACCTTAACTAAGTGGATCCACTAGTCTATGCTAAAAGGCACTTAAGGAGTCATCTAAAAAGTATGATCCTTTACTACCCATGATGGCTACATGGTTTATGGAGAGTTCAGTACTCCCAAAATGTACTTAGCTCATTTGTTTTAAAACAAAACTTTTTTTGTTTGGTTTGAGATAATTACTCAAAACTTAGCTTCAAAGCTCTCTTGGAAATCGGTGTTTCCCTTTCTTGTTCAAATGTGAAAATATTTTAAAGTCTTGGGAATACTTAGTTCCCTTATAACTTTTGGAGAAATGAACTCAACTCTTTCGTCTTTGCTTAACTTGAAACTTAAGTTTTAAAACAAATTTAAAATGTTTATGAAAGACTTCTTGAAAAGACTCTAAGAACTTCCTAGACTTGCCTCTTAACTTTCCTTGAGTTAGAATTTATGGATTCAAGGTTATGATTAATGTTTCTAGATTATTTACAGATGTTTAGAAGTCATTTAGAGTAGTTAGAATTAATGGAAAGTGTTACTACACTTTAGAGGGAATTAAATAGGCTAAACGACGAAAAACTTTCTGGGACTCATTTTGGGCGCACTGCAGGCGCGCCGCGCCAGCCCCTCAGGCGCTATGGGGGTGCGTCGTGCCAGCCCCTTCCCAGGTAAACCCAATGAACTTTTTGACTCGTTTTCTTACCTTAATTCAATTATGTTCAATTCCTTTTCTCAAATTCACTTCAGAATCAGATACCCACGGCATATACACAAAACTAACTCAAACAACTCAAGGAATCAATACTTTAATATCAAGAAACTCCTCAATCTCAACTCATTTTCAAGAACGATAGTAATTCAAGAACGATAACAAGAACATTCAAATTCGCAAATCTTTTAGAATGATTTCACGCTGAATAAAACATGATTGGCACGTGGGTGAACAAATCCAACGTTATGAAAGTCTCACAAACTTTGTGGGATCAAATCCTTGATAAAACCCGCAATCAATTCCTAGTGTAAACTTCAACTTTTCTAAACTGACAAAAAATTGATTTTACCCCAATTAATCTCCTAAAAACGAATTAAAATAATAGGGTATGGAAAAGACCAAAACACCCTATAAAATCCGGATTGGATATTTCCTTATTTAAACATCCCAACTTCGAATGGATATATCTCACTCATACGAACTCGGAATCGTGCAAACTTGGTGGTGTTGGAAACATTATTCCAAGAAGTTTCCTATGGTATCTATAAACACACCTATATCATCCTGATCTAGGAGTTATGCTCATTTGAAGTTGACCAAAAACTCAACTTTAACACACTTAACAAATTTCCAGATTTTTATATTCTTCCCAAAAATGGTTATTTC
Source organism: Solanum tuberosum (assembly GCF_000226075.1). NCBI lineage: Eukaryota > Viridiplantae > Streptophyta > Magnoliopsida > Solanales > Solanaceae > Solanum > Solanum tuberosum. The sequence continues at coordinate 188,097 of NW_006239180.1, read as the reverse complement.
CAATTATTATGTTCTTCCTAGTTATTTCAAATTAGCGATATGTTACAATATCTCCCCCTTGGGAACATTCGTCCTCGAGTGAGATTACTCTTACTAGGTTAAGGGTGTAACACCTAACATTCAACTTAAACACCCAATAAGCAATGCAAATACATCATGCCAACTTATAAATTAAAGAGTACTAAGAATCGAATTAGTACCTTAATCTGGAATATTTCCGGGCTCAAAGAGATGTGGATATCTCTTCTTCATATCCTCCTCAGCTTCGTAAGTAGCTTCCTCAACAAACTGATTCCTCCAAAGGACTTTGACTGATGCTAACTCTTTTGTTCTCAACTTGCGAACTTGGCGATCTAGAATCTGAACAGGAATCTCCTCATAAGATAAGTTATCCTTGATCCCAATATCTTCAGTTGGTATTATCAATGAAGGATCTCCTATGCATTTCTTCAATATGGAGATGTGGAAGACTGGATGAGCCGCGGCTAACTCTTGTGGTAGCTCCAACTCATAAGCTACATTACACACCCTTTTCGCTATTCTGTAAGGGACAATATACTGGGGACTAAGCTTCCCCTTCTTACCGAATCTCATAACACCCTTCATGGGTGAAACTTTAATATATACCCAATCATCTACTTCAAACTCTAACTCCCTTCTCCTAACATCAGTGTAGTATTTCTGATGACTATACGCTATTTTTAACCTTTCTTGAATCACTTTCACCTTCTCCATAGCTTGATGAACTAAATCAGGTCCTATCAACCCTGCTTCACCAACTTCAAACCATCCAATAGGAGATCTACATCTTCTCTCATAAAAGAGCTTCATAAGGAGCCATTTGGATGCTAGAGTGGTAACTATTGTTGTAAGAAAATTCAATAAGGGTAGTGATCATACCAATTACCTTTGAAATCAATCACACAGGCCCTCAACATGTCTTCTAAGGTCTGGATAGTGCACTCTTCTTGCCCATCTGTCTAAGGGTGAAAAGTAGTACTCAAGTTCACCTTTGAACCCAAGCCTTTTTGGAACGACTTCCAAAATTTTGTAGTAAATTGTGTACCTCTATCTGATATAATCGAAATAGGGACCCCATGAAATCTTACTACCTCTTGAATATATAACTTGGCATAATCCTTTGCTGAATGGGTAGTTTTACCGGCAAAAAGTGGGTTGATTTTGTCATTATGTCATCAATCACCTAAATCGAATCATGTTGCCTGCGAGACCTTGGTAAACCTGTGATGAAATCCACATTAATCATCTCCCACTTCCATTCCGGAGGTTCTATATTCTGAGCCAAACCACCATGCCTTTGATGCTCTACTTTAACTTGTTGGCAATTCGGACACTTAACAACAAATTCTGCAATGCCCTTCTTCATACTACTCCACCAATAAACCTCTCTCAAATCGTGATACATCTTTGTACAACCCAGATGAATGGAATATCTGCAACTATGAGCTTCTTCCATGATCCTTTCTTGGAGTTCATCCACTCTTAGTACACACAACCTACCTTAATACCTCAACACACTATCTCTCCCTTATTCAAAAGCCATTACTTTTAGCTTATGAACATTTTCCTTCAATTCAAGAAAAATGGAATCTTGGTCTTACTTCTCTTTTACTTCTGATACTAATGATGATTCAACCCCATTCATCACCACCACTCCTCCTTCTATGGAATCCATTAGTCGGACTCCCAAACGTGCAAGTCTATGCACATCTTTTGCTAACTCTCTCTTCCTTCCTCAAAATGGGCGTTACTACCCATAGACAACTTGCTTAAAGCATCAGCAACAACAATTACCTTACCTGGGTGTTAAAGAATACTCATGTCATAATCATTGAGTAATTCTAACCACCTCATTTGACTGAGATTAAGCTTTTTCTGCGTAAACACATACTAAAGGCTCTTGTGATAAGTGAACACATCTACATGCACACCATACAAATAATGATGCCATATCTTCAAAGCAAATATTGCGTCAGCTAGCCAACGCTAAGTCATGGGTTGGGTAGTTCTTTTCATGAACTTTCAAATATCTGGAGGCATAAGCAATAAGCTTGCCATTCTACATTAACACGCAACTCAAACCAACTCTAGATGCATCACAATACACCACAAAACCTTGAGTACCTTTTGGTAAGGTCAATACTGGGCAGTAGTTAACATCTTTTTCCATTCCTGAAAGCTTTTCTCACAAGCTTCAGACCATTGAAACTTCACTGTCTTCTAAGTTAATTTGGTCAAAGGGGATGAAATAGATGAGAACCCTTCTACGAACTTCTATAATAGTCAGCCAAACCCAAGAAATTGCTAATGTCAGTTGGAGATGAGGTTCTAGGCCAATTCTGCAGTACCTCTATCTTCTGGGTATTAACTTTAATTCCCTCCCCAGAAATAATGTGGCCTAAGAATGCCACACACTCCAGCCAAAACTCACACTTAGTGAAGTTGGCATATAACTCTTTATCTTTTAAAGTCTGGAGAACTATTCTAAGATAACTAGCATGATCTTCTGCATTCCTTGAATAGATTAGTATGTCATCAATGAAGATGATAACAAACATATCTAAATAAGGTTTGAATGCTCTATTCATAAAGTCCATAAACGTTACAGGTGCACTGGTTAAACCGAACGACATGACCAGAAACTCATAATGACCATAACGAGTCCTGAATGTTGTCTTGGGAATATCACACTCCCTTACTTTAAACTGATGGTAGCCAGATCTGAGGTCTATTTTCGAAAAACAAGAAGCACCCTGAAGCTGATCGAAAAAGTCATCAATTCTCGGAAGATAGTACTTGTTTTTATAGTGACCTTGTTCAACTGACGGTAATCTATGCACATCCTAAGGGAACCATCTTTCTTTCTCACAAATTAGACAGGAGCACCCCAAGGTGAGACACTTGGTCGAATAAAGCCCTTATCGAGGAGATCTTTCAACTGCTCTTTTAGCTCTTCAACTATACTGGTGCCATTCTATATGGAGGAATAGATATCAGACGAGTATCTGGAAGAATGTCTATACCGAAGTCTATCTCTCTCTCAGGAGGGACTCCGGGAAGATCATCTAGAAAGATTTCTGGAAACTGCTTTACTATTGGAACTGACTGAATATGAGGTATCTCAACACTAGAGGCATTACCTCGAACTAAGTGATACACACACCCCTTGGAAACTAACTTTCTTGCCTTAATATACGAATTAAAATGATCCTTAGGCATTGTTGAACTGCTTTTCCACTCTAAGACTGGCTCATTTGGAATTTAGAACTTAACAACTCGAGTTCTACAATGAATGGAGGCATAATAGGCATGAAGCCAGTCCATACCTAGAATGATGTCATAGTCTACCGTGTATAACTAAATTAAATCAGCCATGGTGTCTTTGTGATTGATGGAAATGACACAATCACGATATACTCACTCAGCTAGAATATACTCCCCAACAGGTGTAGAAAAACAAAAGGGTTCACATAGTTTCTCAGGAAGAACATCAAAACTATTTGCAATATTAGGAGTTACAAAAGATAAACTTGCTCCTGGGTCTAGCAAAGCATAAACATCAAGAGAAAATACTATGATCATACCAGAAACAACATTCGGAGAGTTCTCTTGCTCTTGACGACTAGCGATCGCATAAAGGCGGTTTGCTCCTCCGCCAATACCGAAAGTAGCTCCTCTAGGTGCTGCCCTGTCTGGTGGAGAAACTCAAAAAGACTTGGCTCTATTGCCCCCATTACCACTACCTTGCTTTTTCTTTGGACATTCCTTCATGAAATGACCCTCTTGTCCACACTTGAAGCAACCTGTGGAGCCATCACGACACTTACCTGGGTGGTTTCTATCACACTTAGGACATGCAAGAGACTAGTTACCTCCTTGTCCTGCACTACCCTGAGATTGGGCAGTTCTAGCTCTATAGTTCTGCGATGTCTGACCATTATACTCAGCTTTGTTTCTGGGTGCAGGTGCACTAGTAGAGGATGGAGCAGGTCCCTTTTGCTTTTGCTGAAAGGATGAACGATTCACAATACGTTTCTACTGCCCGAACTCATTCCCTCTATTAGCTTTCTTATTTTTGAATTCCTCCCTATCCCTCAACTTCTCTTCCTCAACCTGCTGTACATAGACCATCAACCTTGATATGTCCATGTCCCGAATTAGCATCACTGCCCTGCCCTCTTTGCTTGATAGACGAGACAACCCCGCAACAAACAGACTCATTCTACTCCTCATATCCACAACTATCTCCAAAGCATAACAGATAGTTGGGTGAATTTCAACCCATACTAATGAACACTTAGTGACTCTTGCTTAGGTGTAAGGAACTCTTGTACCTTATCCTCTTTCAATTCTCGAGGAAAGAAATTCCCTAAGAAGGCCTCTTCAAAACAAGCCCAACTAGAAGGTGGTGCATCCTCAGCTCGGTTCTTTTTCCTTTGATCGAACAAAATCCTAGTGACACCCTTCATTTGGTATGCAGCTAGTTCCACCCTCTCAGTATTAGCAACGTGCATGACATCAAATACCTTTTGCAGCTCCTCAATAAAATTCTATGGATCCTTAGTAGTGCTCGAACCACTGAAACTTGGGGTGTTCATCCTCAAGAACTCATGAATCCTCGAAGTGTCAGCCTTTTCTTGTCCAGCTCCTCTTTGTTGCCCAACCTAGTTAGTCACAGCTTGACTTAGCATCCTTATTGTTTCTCTAAACTCATCATGAGTAACTTCTCATTGGGGTTGCACTTCAAGTGCATTGGGTACCCCTTGCTCCTCAACATTACGCCTAGAAAGACGACCTCTGATAGCTCTTTGTGGAGGCACGATTATCTGAAAACACGTGCAAGCACGAATTAGAAGGAAACTTTTTAGAGATCAAACTCTAATGCACGAAAATAGTGTGAAAGAAGTGAGAAATTTTCCTAAGTGTTACAAACTCCTAAATATAGATATCGTGCACTTCACACCGATAACTAGATATCTACAGACACGGCTTCATAGACTCCCTAGGACTCTTCAACTCTGTGATCTTATACCAAGTTTGTCACACCCTAAGCCTACACCCCGGACGTGGCTGACACTTGCGAACCATTGCTAGACCCAAGAGAACCCTTGGCCTGACTTACTTACTCAGTGGAAGACTCTAAGCATTATTACAATGATCAAATGCACTTTACTCAACTGTTTAATAAAATAACTAAGAATGTTTAAAGTTCAAACATTCAACTTGGCCAAAAAGGCAACTCAAGTCCTAACATAAGAAATGATAATATAAAGACAGTTGAGCTATTAACTGTCTATGAATCCTCTAAAACAAATAGGGATGTCAGGACAGGACCCCCGATCATCCTAACAACTGAAAACTAGAAAGCAATGTAAAATGGAGCCCTTCGAAAAGTAAGCAGGCTCACCAACAGACTCTAAGTGCTCAACCTTATCAACGAGGCGCTAGATGATGATCCTGGTTATCTGTGTCTGCATCATAAGATGATGCAGGCCAACTGGCATCAGTACATTGAATGTACCAGTATGCGAGTTGGAATGCTTGATGTTTGCGTAATCAATACACAACTTCCGATGCAACTGTCTACGATCGTACAATAGTTTAGTAACCCAACCAAGGGTTGGGATCGTGCCAAGAGAGTGGTTTTGAGAATTAATAAAAAAATAAAATTTAGTTCTAAATAGGTGTAGTTAAAGACATTAACGATTAAAAATATTGTAAATTAAAGGGTGACACAAGCGTCAAGTATCTAATGGGGTTTTTGTCACAAGTAAGTAGGACACAAGAGTGTCAATTAACAATGGGGGTTTTGTCACTAATGAGTAAAAACAGTAAAATTAACAAAGAGATCTAATAAATAAAAAGGGGATTCTTGGGATTGAATGGAATACGGGATAGACTAAATCATTCGATACATGCTTTTGATAGAGAACTCGTAGAGTAATTATGACTAGGCTAGACTTTAAGGGGGATAAGCTCTCTCTCGAGCAACTTACCCCGTTTCAAATGTGTTCCTCTCGGACACTCACTTGCCGCATGAAGAACAACCTACGCCTTAACCCACTCACTCTTTCAAGCTGAGTGTGTGGACATGGGACTAGGGTTCACTCTCTCGAGCTAAACCTCATGTCAACCCTCTCACACTAGCCATCAATCTAGTTGTCTTAATTTTACGACCTCTCTCTCGAGGAACCTGAAAACACTTAAATAAACTTGTATTTGCAACTACAAGTTCATTAAATTCATCCACAACCACTAAATGAAATCACATTTAAACTACGAATAGACTATCAGCAAATAAGACCTAACAACTAATCTAACCTATATTCACAAAATCACACCCCAAGAATTGGGTTTTTAGCCACACATGTATAAGAGATAGAAATTTATACCAAATTGATCTTCCATTCAAATAGGTATGAAGAATTAAGTCTTGATATAGGCCAAAATTGAATAATCCAAGAGACCCAAATCCAAATCTTGAAGATGAAACCCTTTGGAACTTCAAGTCTTCAAAACCCTCTCAAACTTAGAGCAAAAATATCAAAAAGTATTATTCTATATGAAAATTATAATAATTGTTCTACTCTTAAAACTACAACTCTAACTAGTATTTATAGCTTTCACTGATTTGTCCTGTAGGGAATCATTCGACGTCGTTAGTCAGAATCGCCGATCAATTCGGCGATTCGCCCTTTCGTGTAGTTCATCGCCGTCTTGCACCAACCTTCAGCATCGTCGTGCTCTGGGTCATTGGGCGACATGGTACTGCTTCGTGGAACTTCTCGGCAATGTGTCGACTGCTCCCTTTTTCCGCCGACTTGATCCTTTCCTTCAGGGCTCAGCACAATGGAACAAAAGGCGAATTAAGACCCTTTGGCGACTTGCCAAGTTGACTCGGCGATCCTCAGGCCTTCATTTCTTCGTTCTTTTCAGCCTTTTCGTTCCTTTTTACTACATAGTGTCCATGCTTTCCTTCAAACATCAAATACCTAAAACTTAACGGTTTTCATCAGATATTGAGATAAAATAGGCATTTGAGGACACAATTTATAATAAAATATAGCCCTAAATGAGTCCAATTTGTGGACTCAGCAATGCTAAACATAACATAGGCTTGAAAAGAATCTGAAAAAAACACTTACCTTGGCTTTACTAAACTCATGAACAACTTAACTCAATATAAGGCAATAAAACACTTGAAATATATAGAAAGCTTTTAAAACAATAGAAAGCAACTTAGTTCGTGAAACAAATGAAATAACAAACTCAACTTTACTCATGCAATAAAGTAATATAGTTTTTGTGGGAGTTTATCTAACCGACAACCACCACTATGAGCCTAAGTGGTGATACAATGTCTTGCCCACGCTGCCAGAACTGTCCTATACTTTGCCGTTATATAAAATGCCTTAACTAAGTGGATCCACTAGTCTATGCTGAAAAGCACTTAAGGAGTCATCTAAAAAGTATGATCATTTACTACCCATGATGGCTACATGGTTTACGGAGACTTGAGTTAATATGAACTCTCCCCCCATATCGGTAGTCAATACTACTCCCAAAATGTACTTAGCACATTTGTTTTAAAACCACACTTGTTTCTTTGGTTTGAGATAATTACTCAAAACTTAGCTTAAAAGCTCTCTTGGAAATTGGTGTTTCCCTTTCTTGTTCAAATGTGAAAACATTTTAAACTCTTGGGAATACTTAGTTCCCTTATAACTTTGGGAGAAATGAACTCAACTCTTTAATATTTTCTTAACTTGAAACATAAGTCTTAAAACAAAGTTAAAACGTTTGTGAAAGACTTCTTGAAAAGACTCTAAGAACTTCCTAGACTTGGCTCTTAACTTTCCTTGAATTTGAATTTATGGTTTCAAGGTTATGATTCATGTGTCTGGACGATTTCTAGATGTTTAGAAGTCATTTAGAGTAGTTAGAATCAACGAAAAGTGTTAGTACACTTTAGAAGGACTTAAATAGGCTAAACGACGAAAAACTGGCGAAAAACGATAATTCAGGCGCGTCCGTGGAGCGCCTGCCCCAGCCCCAACTTTCTGGGACTCATTTTAGGCGCACTGCAGGCACGCCGCGCCAGCCCCATGGGTGCTATAGGGGCGCGTCGCGCCAGCCCCTTCCTAGGCAACCCGATGAACTTTTCAACTCATTTTCTCACCTTAATTCGATTATTTTCAATTCCTTTTCTCAAATTCACTTTAGAATTAGATACCCACGACATATACACAAAACTAACTCAAATAACTCAAGGAATCTACACTTTAATATCAAGAAACTCTTCAATCTCAACTCATGTTCAAGAACGAAAGTAATTAAAGAACGACTAACAAGAACATTCAATTTCCGAAATCTTTTAGAACAAATTCACGCTGAATCAAACATGCTTGGCACGTGGGTGAACAAACCAAATGTTATGGAAGTCTCACATACCTTGTGGGATCAAATTCTTGATAAAACCCGCAATCAATTCCTTACGAAGACGATGAAATTTTGATCTTTCTTCCCCTTTCTCCTCCTTTCTCTTTTCTCCAAGCCCTAGCGTGAACTTCAACTTTTCTAAACTGAAAATAATATGATTTTACCCCAATTAATCTCCTAAAAATGAATTAAAATAATAGGGTGTGGAAAAGACCAAAACACCCTTTAAAATCTGGATTGGACATTTCCTTATTTGAATATCCCTTTAAAATAATAGGGCATTTCTCACTCATACGAACTCGGAATCGTGCAAACTTGGAGGCGTTGGAAAGATTATTCCAAGATATTTCCTACGGTATCTGGAAACACACCTAAATCATCTTGAGCTAGGAGTTATGGTCGTTTGAAGTTGACCAAAAACTCGACTCTTAACACACTTAACAAATTTCCAGATTTTTATATTCTTCCCAAAAATGCTTATTTACAATTCTTAACTTCTTCCTAGTTATTTCAAATTGGCGAGATGTTACATCTAGCAAATCTGGATGGTTTTGAGAAGTACGACAACCTACACAAAAAGTACTTATAAACAAGAACAAGAGGGTTGTCCATAATATCTATATACTCAAATTATAAAAAATTATCACCTTATTGTACACCTCTTTGGCGTTCTTGCACCCCTTTTCAAACATTAAAAAATTATCTATGAGCTCACAATAACTTTCTAACCGTTCCTGCAAGAAGTTATGAGGCAATAAAGTAGGAGTAAAGTTTTTAAATGAAAAAAGGTACATCTTTTATTATTAATATCATAAGGTAACATAAATGTAACCTTTGTTTTTTTCACAAAACTGAGTGCTTGTTTCATGAAATATGTTATGTCATCTTCATCATTCAGGAATATTTCATAGCCCTTAGGCAAAAAGGGGTTTAAACCAAGGAGTAAACGAGGATGCCTTTAAATAAATATTTATCATTTTCTATAACACCAACAGAATCGATTCTGTAAAAAATATTGAAGACTTAGTTCCACATAAATCATCAAATAAGAAGAGAAATTAATGACAATAGACAATAGGCAAATTCTAGTAGGAAACATTTTGCTCTTAAAGACCGTCATAATGACAAGGAACTTGATATACTTCTCACTTTGATTTGGAAACGTGTCCTTAAATTGGTTCAAGTAAGAGAATGCCTCATCAATTGTCACTTTTTGCTTGCTAGCACAAGTTGTATCAACAACACTATCACCACTTATATTACCCAGACCACCTTAAGAAACATATGATTGACTTTGACACGTAGAACCAAAGCTAAAAGTTGGTAGTAAAATTTATTTGTCCAATTTATTAATATAGAGTAATATTATACTCTCATTCACTTGAAATCAATATTTATCTTTGGATTGAAGAAAAAACTTTTAAAAGTTCATTCAAAATTGACAAATCCTTTGATATGATACAACCAAATAAATAGTGGTACTGTTGATATGTTGGAGCCATTAAAATAAAAAAGAATTATCCGAAAAATAAAAATTAATCTAGATCAACTCTAACAACACAACATAGGTAAAGACTCAATCTTTATCTTCAGTTGTGTGTAATAAAGTTGAGTAGAAGACAAAAAAATGATTTTAAATACTCTAAGTTGTTAAGTTATAAAAAATGGCATCTAACAATTCTTGATCACTAACATACACATACTATATATCATAGAAGTTAAAAATAACTAATTTATCAACAATTCACCTAAACAAGTTATGTACGTACAGACTAGACCCGAAAAAAATGAACCTAAGACAAAGATCTTATGGATCTCTATGGGAAAACCCAAATGGAGAGTCATCTCTCAATCTCTTCATGCTACAAAAATAGAACAACAAAAATAAGTTTCATAGTAAAAAAATTCGAACAACAGATGCTCCATTTTCTAAATATAGTCACCTTTTGAGATAAGTATGCAAAATAAAAAGTCTCAAAAGATCTATCAACGAAAAATAGATTTGAATCTATTTTTTAGATGAGAGAAGCTAAAAAAATCGTTCTTCAATTCAGTTTTCTCTACCTTTTTCCTTTCCCATCCTCCTTGGCTCCGATGAACTACAACACACAGAAGTTTGAGAAATAAAGAGGTAAATGGTTAAGAAGTGAGGAAAAAAATAAATTGAGAAAAAAGTATTGCTATTGTATATCGCATGTACTTCTAATATCAATTTATGCACATCTGTTAATTGTACCAACAAAATTTTGTCAATATTCAAAGAAGGTAAAATTTTAAAATGAGCTAAAAATAAGTAATGAGAGTGCACATTTTGAAATTATGCTAGATTTTTCTACATCACTATAGATTATGATAAATGACAATTATGATAATTCCACAACGTGTTGTTAGTCCTTTCGGTAGAATTTTGAGTTTATTAATAAATTTGCAACTAATGCAATTCACCTTATATTTTTGAAACGTTAATATTTTTCTCACAAAACTCTAAGACTATGTTGGATATTTAATATTTATAATTAAACTTCAATTTTCGCAAAGAGGAATAAGATTACATCATCTTGTATATACGAAGAACTATACAATGCTGAATTGGATGACTTTATGAGGGTCATTTAAATGATTTCACCAAAATGAAAAGGAATACTTTGGCTAATGGATAAATATACAGTCATTTGAATCTATTTCAAATGGAAAGAATATTATGTGATCACATTTCTTCTAACCAAATTTTATGTGATCGAAACTCTAACTCTCCTCAAGATTACTCAGATAGGTATATCTACCAAATGGATCAGTTATGATAAATTTATTTGAATTTAAGTTAATAAATAGATGAATTAGTGCCTCACCCAAAAGTTTCCCAATTCGCTTACTAAACTAAGTTTCTCTTGCTTTATTTGTTGTTTTATAATTTTTTTGTACGTATTAAAATTATAATTTTTCTTTATTACACCAACATATAACATATCAAATAAGAAAAATTATTGGTATAACATTTTGATAAGATGGGTCAATCTAGCTAAGACATTAGTGTAACACCTCGGAAAAGTTTTGAGCTAAGACTTGAACCATCCTTCGTAGTGAGTACGTTTTTATCAAGGAATTTAATTTTTCTTAACTGTTAAGGTCACTAGATGTAGCACCTTGACTTTCAAAAAGAACTGAAGAGAATTCATTCAAGTCATTCCTAGGTTCCTTTATGTTTTGAGTCAACATTAAACTACCATAACTTTTAGTGCAGGATGCGTTATGTGGCCCATAAGATATCAAATGAAAGGTATTTGAATTATATTTCTAATGCCACTGAGTTTGCTAATTTTCGAGCTTGTATGACCGAGCTATTCACTTTTGAAGTCAGGCTGTCCAGTTAAAAAGAGTGACACGAAAATATGAGGGGTATTTTGGTTTTTTCCTTCCCCAATCAGATTTAATTCATTTTCAGTAATAATTTAGGGGTCTAAACAGATTAGAATCGGTTTCATTCATCCTCAATACACTTAGGGTTTTAGTTGAGAGTTCAAGAACAGAAAATTAGAGAAAAGACGAGAAAAGATGAAAGGATCAAAGCGTTCGTCGAGATTATTGAGTTTTGTTGCGGATTTTCGCCATTGGTTTAACCGGTAACACTCTCTTTGGATCATTGTTTCATAATGTACTGTATTGTATTGTATTGTACTGTATGGTAGATACAATGTTTGGTTAGACTGTATTGTTTGCTACTGTTTAATAACATTTTTATTGTTTGGTTTGAATGTATTGAGTTTTCTACTCTTGCTTTCTCTTCTCTGAAAACCCAAACTCAATTTCAAAAGGGTAAACTTAATCCAATTAGTTTAGACCCCAACTTAATTACCAAAAACGAATTTAATTAATTGGGTATGGAAAAGACCAAAATACCCTTCTAAAATCCGGTTTTGACTTTCCTTATCTAGACAGCCCAACTCTAAATGGGCATATCTCACTCATACGAACTCTAAATTTAGCAAATTCGGCGGCGTTGGAAATATAATTCAATGATCTTTCCAAAGGTATCTTGTAGCACACCTAATTCATCCTAAGCTAGGATTTATGGTCATTTGAAGTTGACCTAAAACTCATACTTAACTTAATTTTGTTAAATTTCCAGATTTTCATTCTTTCCAAAAATGACTCTTTCTAATTCTAGCACTTTCTAGTTGCAGCGTGTTACAAAAATAGTCACCAAATCTCTACCAGTCTGGCACCTTTCAACACAACCTCCGACAAGCTGCCACCAACCAGCAGCCTAGATTCCACCAAATTATCCTCACAGCAGCACTCCACTAGAGCGAAAAACAAACAACACTAGTGCTTCCTCCATTCTTCCTCCTCTCCAACCAAAACCCCTTTCATGGTTCCTCTCCTTTCTTCCTCAATGGCTCCAGCGAGGAGCTTTTGCTCCGATGAACTGGAGCGAACATCAACCAGTGAGCTGCAAAACCCCACCGGAAAACACCCTCTTTGGCAGCTCTCCAACGTCCAAACAACAGCCACGAGAACCCCTTTTATTTTCCTCGCTGTTTCCGGGTGAAACTCCAATGTCGGTGAGCTCTAAAGCTCATGAACAACAACCAACAACGAGCCAGCGTGCTCGTAACCACTAGATCTCCACCCACAAGCTCCACCAAGCTGTTAACAACAACAACAAACAACCAAAACACAGTCATGGACTCAAACAATGGCGGAAACCAGCTAGAGCTCGCACCACCACCCACTACTCGGCAAAGGAGCAATTAACAGTGAGTAACAAGCTCATAGAAAAGCAACAAAACCTAAAAGCCTTACTGTTTCTCAAAGGTTTGAACTCCTCCATACTTCATTTTATTTTTTATTCTTTGTTAGATATTGTTTAGTGAATTTTGATTCTCTGTTAAGAATTTCCATTGAAAAATCATTATCCTGTCCTCTCCTCTATGTTGCTTTGTCATCGCCGGTAGGAGTCGCTAAACTCCAAATTATTTGTTAATAGCTTTTCTTTCCAGATCTATATTTATAATGTTTTAACTTTATTTGGCTGCATTTAATTATAATTTGGTTTTATCTATTGTTATTCAACTTTATTTTATTAATTATTATGTTACCATTATTTTAACTATAAAGTTAGGCAGTGTTAAATTTTATTTATTTCTTTATATTGTTTTTGTTGTTACCAGTTATGTTGCTAGTGGTTATTTTATTTTTATTTCATTACTCATCTTGTTATGTTATTTAGTTGTCACGCCCCAAAGCCACCCCCCAGGACGCGAACACGGGACCTAGGATCACGAGTGACCCCAGGCTAACCTTGCTGGCATATCATAAGCATATTAAAGATAAATTGAATCAATAAATATTGTGCAAAAGCTAATCATGAAATAATCTGAAATGATTGAGAATACCCATACTAAATCTGAATATATAAAATTCTGAGAGTTTAACAACAACTGAAAAGTCAAACTCAAATATGAAAGTTGATTATAACTATGTCTGAAATAAAGCCTTTATTAACTAGAAATGTTGGGACATGCCCCAGCTAGTTCTACCAAATACTTAAACTAAAGACTAAAATAGAAATGAAACATGTCTATCATCCTCTGATAAAGGGGACTCACCACTGATGCTGTTGAGCTAGAGATCGGGAACTGATCTATGTGTGATCCGAAAGCTGAGGACCTGAAACTACATCATGAGATGTAGCGTAGAGTATGCGTCAGTACTTGGAAGGTACTGAGCATGCAGGATAGAGTAAAGCTGAACTATAACATAACTGAACCAAAGAATATATCTGAGCAATGATAAGAGATAAGCATGATACTACACTGAGAATACTGAACATAAACTGACTGAATGCAATGACCAAGTTTATAACATGCTGAAACTGAAATACTGAACTATAACTGATAACATGGTCAATACACTAGAATCAGACTGTAAGGGACCTAATAATAACCGACATAAAACCACATGAGTTAAATGTGGAGTCCGATGTATACGCAACATCGAGAGGACCCAATATACCATGCCACAGGTATAGATGCATGACTGGCGTGATCACTAAAATGATGCCCACAGAGGGGACTTAAAAACCTACGGGGCATGTAGTTCTGGGACTATTCGAGTACGCTGAACCCTAGTCCACTTGGTATTAAGCTACTCCCAATTGATTATGTAATTAACATTTTATGACTAAATTTCTGTAATATGGATAGCTCAAAATACTGACATGCAAAATTTGAGAATGCAACAATTATAACTGATAATGTGGCATTCGTAAACTGAAGAATGTATATCTGAAATAACTGACCTAGCATATGTAATTCATGAACTAAAAGAACTACATGGCTAGGGTTCTGAATTCATGAAAGAATCTACACAAAATTATACTAAAATCATGATAATCTAATTTGGATCATTCTAACAGCTAAAACCCAACAATTTCTAACATTCAAGAAACCCTAGGTCTAGATAATATAAAGGGAATCAAAATTATGACTGAAATCTAGGGACCTAATGGGTGAAAGGAACCCACTAGTGAAATCCCACATTCCTGGTGATGAATTCCACGGAGAAATCTTTTGATTTCGGGGCTGGAACTGATGAAAACTTGTTGCGTTCTTGAACTAGGGCTGATCGACTCCTTCTCTGATTTTTGCTCTAATTTTCTCTTGACTTAGCTGAATAATTGATTTGGTTAGGTTCTAATTTGTTTACTAAGCTAAAACTGACCAAAACCACATAGTTTACGGGTTAAATAGTGTAGTTTAGGTGTCCAACACATAGGGGAAAAGACCAAACGACCCCTGACTTAAAAGTCTGATGGGATGACCACTGCCCCTATGACAGGCCTATAAAGGGACCATGGACCGTGAAGTTCGACGTGGTCCTACACTTGGGTTAGTGGCATGTTGGCCCAGGTCTACAGACCCTCCCACGGTCCGTCGTCAAGACCATGGCCCGTGAAGGGCTCCCTCGTCAAGTATCAGGCCTGAGGGATTCTATCCCCCCATAACGGGCACCTGTACGACCCGTGAGGTGGTCCACGGCCCGTGAAGGGTCCTGTGGTCCACCTCTACTAGGGTGTGATGAAGTCCACGGGCAGGTCAATAGACCGTGGACCCTATCACGGTCTATGAACCTTATCGTGGTTCGCTGGTTCAGGTGTTTTTCTGCTACATTTTCTAAGTTTGAGTTCTGAGGTGTTACATTAGTATTATTTAAATGTTGCATATTACTTTATTCTGTTCTTGTTAGCTTAATAGGATTGTTCTGCTGCTATTGTTTTTTACTCTGTATATTATTTGTTCCATATGAAATTGAAAGACAAGTTAAAATGGCCAATGAAAAAATTTCACCGTCAGTTTTAGAGGTCTCTACATTGTTAACAGATGGAAATTTAGTTTAAGATTATATTTGTTATATGTTAAAATTGGCCGATAAAGAAATTACTGTCGATTTCCAAGGCCTCCCATGTTAATAAGACGGGTTTTTATTTTTACGTTATTATTTGAATTATTCATGTTTTATTCAAATTTATTTACTACTAATACTTTTACTAAGTGTCTTTACAGGTACCCAGAGTTTTTTCCCATTGAAGCTATTCGAATGAAGTTCGAATTATATTCTTTATTCATTATATTGTATATATCGATGTTGGGCAAATCTTAGGCCATTTATTATCTTATTGTTTATTTTTTATTATTTGTGTATATTGCATATTTAGTATACTTGTATATCAATGTTATCTTCTCCTCAATTTGAAAAAATGAATTCAGTCGGGACCGATGGTTATTGATTTTGAAGGATGCCTAATAGCTTCCCTTCGGAATAACTTGAACCCCTTACCTATAATCTATTGGTTTCGTAGACATTCTTTAGTTAGTTAATTAATTGGTTTCCTAGTTTTTCCTAAAATTAGGTGGTGACTCCTTTAAAATCCTTTTTTTCCTGAAATTCTTTTAAAATTGAATCACTTCATTTTTTTGGAGTTACCATGATGTTTCTGTAACATCTCGCTATTTGAAAGAACTAGAAAGAAGTTAAAATTGGAAATAGTCATTTTTGTAAAGAATGAGAAAATTCTGGAAATTTGTTTAAGTTAAGTTAAGTTTGAGTTTTTGGTCAAACTTCAAACGACCATAAATCCTAGGTCAATATGGGTTAGGTGTGATTCCAGATACCGTAGGAAAGATCTTGGAATTGTCTTTACAATGCCACTGAGTTTGCGCGATTCCAAATTCTTATTAGTGAGATATTCCCATTTGAAGTTGGGTTGTTCAAATAAGAAAAGTCTAATCCAGATTTTTGAAGGGTAGTTAAGTCTTTTTCTTACCCAATTATTTTAATTTCTTTTATTGGTAACTAGTTGTGGTCTAAATTGAACTTGGTCAGTTTACGCATTTCAAAAAGGGTTAGGGTTTTGAGAAAAGAGAAAAGAAGAGGAGAAGAAGCAAGGATTCGTCGATTTCTTGGAGATTTTCGTGTGGATTTTGCTTAAGGTTAATCCCTACGAGGTATGTGAGACTTTGATAACGTTGGGTTTGTTCAAACACGTGCCAAGCATGTTTATATCAACGTGAATTCATCCAAAAGGTGTTGAAAGTTTGATGTTTTGATATGTATTCTTGAATTTGTTTTCGTTCTTGAATTGGGCTAAGATTGAGAAGTTTTTGAGATTATTGCGTCGAATTATAGAGTTGTTTTGAGTTAGGTTCTTAGGTACATTTACTAGGTATCTGAATCTAAAGAGAGTTTGGGGAAAAGAACTGAGTTTAGGCGAATTGGGGCTGAAAAATGAAGAAGGAAAAGGACGGGTGAATCTAGGTACCAGGTTCCCGACGTGGACCTATTCCTCAGAATGGGAAAATTATCCTCGCGGAGCAGAGTAGTCACGGACCGTTCTACCTCAAAAATTATTTTGCGACCAAATATATAAATACATCTGCGCGTCACGAACTTGCTTTCAGACAGTGATTTCTTGATCTTTTCTCATGTTCAACTATCTAAAAATACTCCTAAACATCATGAGATCGTTCCTATCACAAATCACAATCCTTAAATCCATAATTCATTTCAAGGAAAGCTAATAGTCAAGTCTAGGAAAGTTAAGAGTCAAGTTAAGAGAAATTCATAAAGTTTCCCAAAAGTCTTTTACAAACATTTTAACTTTGTTTTAAGACTTAAGATCTGAGTTGAGTAAAGAGTAAGAGGTAAAGTTCATTTCTTCAAAGATTATATGGGAACTAAGTATTACCAATAGTTAAAAATGTTTTGACATTTGAGAAAGAAAGAGAACATCGATTCCAAGAGAGCTTTTAAGCTAAGTTTTATGTAGTTATCTCAAACCAAAAAAAGAAGTTTTGTTTTAAAAACATATGAGCTATGTATATTTTTAGGGATAGTATTGAGCACCGATACGGGGATGCGAGTTCATAATAACTCAAGTCTCCATAAACCATGTAGCCATCATGGGTAGTAAAGAATCATACTTTTTAGATGATTCCCTAAGTGTTTTTTTAGCATAGACTGTGGATCCACTTAGTTAAGGCGTTCTATATGACGGCATAGTGTAGGATAGTTCTGCCAGCGTGAGAAAGACGTTGTATCACTACTTAGGCTCATAGTGGTGGTATTCAGTTAGAGAAACTCCCACAGTATTATATTACTTTATATGTAAACTGAATTGTTATTGCATTTCTTTAACAAATTCAGTTGCTACATCCTATTTTAAATGCTTTGTATAACTGCACCATTATTGTTGTTTTACTTTACATTTGAGTTGAGTAAAACCAAGGTAAGTGTTCTTTTCAGATTCCTTCCAAGCTTATGTCTTGTTTAGTATTCCCTCACATACTCGTACATTCAATGTACTGCTGCCATTTGGCCTCCATCATTTTATGATGCAGACACAGGTAACTAGGATTAGTATCCAGTGCCTCGTTGATCAAGTTGAGCACTCATAGTCAGTTGGTTAGCCTCCTTATTTTCCGGAGGGCTCCTTTTTACATTGCTTTCTAGTATTTCAGTTAATAGGATGATCGGGGATATTTTCCGGACATCCCTCCTTGTTTTAGAGGCTTCATAGACAATCAGTAGTTAAGTTATCTTTACCTTGAATATCTTATGTTAAGACTAGAGTTGCCATCTATGGCTAGTTGAATGTTTTATCCTTAAACATTCTTAGTTTAATTTGAGGCAGTTGTTTTATAAGTGCAATTGATCATCGTTATAATGCTTAGAGTGTTCCGCTGAGTAAGTAAGCTAGACAAGGGTTAGCTTGGAGCCAACAATGGTTCTCGAGTGCCAGTCCCGCCAAGGGTGTAGGCTCGGGGCGTGACAAACTTTGTATCAGGGCACAAAGTTCAAGAGTCCTATAGAGTCTATGAAGTCATGTTTGTAGAGTCCTAGTTATCGGTGTGAAGCACGCCACATCTATAATTAGGAGGCTGTGACACTTAGGAAATCATCTTACTTCTTTTATACTCATTTTGTTCGATAGAGTTCATCTATATAATGTCTCTTTCTAATTCGTGTTAGCATGTGTTTTTTCAGTTAATTATGCCTCCACGAAGAACTACCAGAGGTTGTCCTGCTAGGCATAATGTTGAGGAGCATGTGGTACCCAATGCACCTAAAGTGCAACCCCAAGGAGAAGTTACCAATGCTGAGTTTGGGGAGGCGATAAGAATGTTGAGTCAAGTTTTGACCAACCAAGCTGGGCAGAGAGAGAACCGACATGAAGGGAATGATCCTTCGAGGATTCCTAAGTTCTTGAGGATGAATCCTCCAAGTTTCATTGGTTCAAGTACTACTGAGGATCCAGAGAGCTGCAAAAGGTGTTTGAGGTCATGCACGTTGTCGATGCTGAGCGAGTTGAACTAGCTGCATATCAACTGAAGAATGTTGCTAGGACTTGGTTTGACTAGTGGAAGAAAGGTAGAGCTGAGGGAGCACCACCTGCGAGTTGGGCTTGTTTTGAGGAGGCTTTCTTGGAGCGTTTCTTTCCCCGAGAAATGAAAGAGGGCAAGGTACGAGAGTTTCTCACCCTTAAGCAAGATTCACTAAGTGTTCATGAGTATGGGTTGAAGTTCACTCAACTTTCTCGATATGATTTGGAGATAGTTGCGGATATGAGAAGTAGGATGAGTCTTTTTGTTGCTGGGTTGTCCCGTCTGTCCAGCAAAGAGGGCAGGGCAGCTATGCTAATTAGGGACATGGATATAGCAAGGTTGATAGTCTATGTGCAGAAGGTTAAAGAGGAGAAGCCGAGGGATAGGGAGGAGTTTAGAAACAAGATAGCTAAGACAGCGGATGAGTTCGGGTAGCATAGAAATAATGTGAACCGGTCTTCTTTCCAACAAAAGAAAAAGGTACCTGCTCCATCATCTGCTAGTGCACCTGTACCCAAAAACAAAGGTGAGTACAATAGTCAAAATTCACAGTACTTCAAGGCTAGACCTGCCCAATCTCAGGGTAGTGTGGCACAAGGAGGTAACTGGACTCCTGCATGTGCTAAGTGTGGTAGATCCCACCCAGGTAAGTGTCGCGATGGCTCCACAAGTTGTTTCAAGTGTGGTCAAGAGGATCACTTCATGAAAGAGTGCCCTAGGAACCGGCAAGGTAATGGAAATAAAGCTCAAACTTCATCAGTTGCTCCACCAAACAGGGCTGCACCTAGAGGAGCTACTTCCGGTACTGGCGAAGGGGCAAACCACATATATGCGATCACTAGTCGTCAAGAGCAAGAGAATTCTCCAGATGTTGTCATTGGTATGATCAAAGTCTTTACTCTTGATGTTTATGCTTTGCTAGACTTAGGAGCAAGTTTATCTTTTGTGACTCCTTATGTTGCAAATAATTTGGATGTTCTTCCTAAGAAACTTTGTGAAACCTTTTGTGTTTCTACACATGTTGGGGAGTCTATTCTAGTTGAGCGAGTTTATTTTGATTGTGTCATTTCCATCAATCACAAGGACACCATGGCTGATTTAGTTGATTTAGACATGGTAGATTTCAATGTCATTCTAGGTATGGATTGGCTTCATGCCTGTTATGCCTCCATTGATTGTAGAACTTTAGTTGTTAGGTTTCAAATTCGTAATGACCCAGTTATAGAGTGGGGTAGTAGTTCAAAAGTGCCTAAGGGTCATTTCATTTCATACCTTAAGGTGAGAAAGTTAGTTTCCATTGGGTGTGTCTATCACGTAGTCCGAGTTAATTAATGACTCTAGTACTGAGATACCTCATATTCAGTCAGTTTCGATAGTAAGAGAGTTTCCAAAAGTTTTTCCTCATGATCTTCCCGGAATCCCTCCTGAGAGAGAAATAGACTTCGGTATAAATATTCTTCCAGATACTCGTCTTATATCTATTCCGCCATATAGAATGGCACCAACAGAGTTGAAAGAGCTAAAAGAGCAGTTGAAAGATCTCCTTGATAAGGGTTTAATTCGACCAAGTGTCTCACCTTGCGTGCTACGGTCTTGTTTGTGAGGAAGAAGGATGGTTTCGTTAGGATGTATATCAATTATCATCAGTTGAACATGGTTACCATCAAGAATAAGTATCCTATTCCAAGAATTGATGATCCTTTCTATCAGCTTCAAGGTGCTACTTGTTTCTCCAAGATAGACCTCAAATCAGGCTACCATCAGTTAACAGTAAGGGAATGTGATATTCCGAAGATAGCATTCAGAACCCATTATGGTCATTATGAGTTCTTAGTTATGTCATTTTGTTTGACCAATGCACCTGCAACATTCATGGACCTTATGAATAGAGTATTCAAACCTTATTTAGATAGTTTTGTTATCGTATATGATGACATACTAATCTATTCGAGGAATGAGGAAGATCATGCTAGTCATCTCAGAATAATTCTCCAAACTCAGAAGGATAGAGAGTTATATGCAAAGTTCTCTAAGAGTTTGTTTTGGCTGGAGTATGTGGCATTCTTAGGCCATATTGTGTCTGGGAAGGGAATTAAAGTTGATACTCAGAAAATAGAGGCAGTGCAAAATTGGCCTAGACCCACATCTCCAACTTGGGTTTGGCTAGCTATTATAGAAGGCTCGTAGAGGGGTTCACATCTATTTCATCCCCTTTGACAAAGTTAACTCAGAAAACAGTGAAATTTCAATAGTCGAAAGCTTCTGAGAAAAGCTTTCAGGAATTGAATAAGAGGTGGACTACTGCCCAGTATTGACCTTACCAGAATCCATGCAAGGCTTTGTTGTTTATTGTGATGCGTCTAGAGTTGGTTTGGGTTGTGGGTTGATGTAGAATGACAAGGTTATAGCTTATGCCTCCAGACAGTTGAAAGTTCATGAGAAGAATTACCCAACCCATGATCTAGAATTGGCTGTCGTAGTATTTCCTTTTAAAATATGGCGCCATTATCTTTATGGTGTTCATGTGGATGTGTTCACCGATCACAAAAGTCATCAGTATGCGTTTATTCAGAAAGAGCTTAATCTCAGACAAATGAGGTGGTTAGAATTACTCAAGGATTATGACATGAGTATTCTTTATCACCAAGGTAAGGATAATGTTGTTTCTGATGCCTTGAGCAGGTTATCTATGGGTAGTACCGCCCATTTTGAGGAAGATAAGAAAGTTTAAGCAAAAGATGTGCATAGACCTGCATGCTTGGGAGTCCGACTAATGGATTCAACAGAAGGAGCAGTAGTGGTGGTGAATGGGGCTGAATCATCATTAGTGTCAGAAGTGAAAGAAAGGCAAGACCAAGATCCTATTTTAATTGAATTGAAGGCAAATGTTCATAAGCAAAAAGTATTGGCATTTGAACAAGGGGGAGATGACGTGTTGAGGTATCAAGGTAGGTTGTGTGTACCAAGGGTGGATGAACTCCATGAGAGAATAATAGAGGAAGCTCATAGCTCCAGATATTCCATTCATCCGGGTTCCACAAAGATGTATCGCAATTTGAGAGAGGTTTATGGGTGGAGTAGTACGAAGAAGAGCATTGCAGAGTTTGTTGTTAAGTGTCCAAATTGCCAACAAGTTAAAGTAGAGCACCAAAGGCCCGATGGGTTGGCTCAAAATATAGAACTCCCAGAATGGAAGTGGGAGATGATCAATATGGTCTTCATCACAGGTTTACCAAGGTCTCACAGGCAACATCATTCTATAAGGGTGATTGTTGATAGGATGACAAAATCAGCCCACTTTTTGTCGGTAAAGACTACCCATTTAGTAGAAGATTATGCTAAGTATTATATTCAAGAGGTAGTTAGACTTCATGGGGTGCTAGTTTCAATTATTTCAGATATAGGCGCCCAATTTACTGCATAGTTCTGGAAATCTTTTTAGAAAGGCTTAGGTTCAATGGTGAACTTAAGTACTACTTTTCATCCTCGAACAGATGGGCCAGCAGAGCACACTATTGAGACCTTAGAGTATATGTTGAGCACTTGTGTGATTTATTTCAAAGGTAATTGGGATGATCACCTACCTGTCATTGAGTTCGCTTACAACAATAGTTACCACTCTAGCATCCAAATGGCTCCTTATAAAGCTCTTTATGGGAGAAGATGCAGATCTCCTATTT
Organism: Solanum tuberosum; assembly: GCF_000226075.1. Taxonomy (NCBI): domain Eukaryota; kingdom Viridiplantae; phylum Streptophyta; class Magnoliopsida; order Solanales; family Solanaceae; genus Solanum; species Solanum tuberosum. The sequence continues at coordinate 165,074 of NW_006239180.1, read as the reverse complement.
GATGGTTTGAAGTTTGTCCAGCTGGGTTAATAGGACCATACTTAGTTCATCAAACTATGGAGAAAGTGAAAGTGATTCAAGAGAGGTTGAAAACAACACTGAGTCATCAGAAATCCTACACTGATGTTAGGAGGAGGGAGTTAGAGTTTGAGGTAGATGATTGGATATACTTGAAAGTTTCACCCATGAAGGGTGTTATGAGGTTTGGTAAGAAGGGAAAGCTTAGTCCCCGTATATTGGCCCTTACAGAATATCAAAAAGGGTTGGTAATGTAGCTTATGAGTTAGAGCTACCCCAAGAGTTAGCAACGGTTCATCTGGTTTTTCATATTTCCATGCTGAAGAAGTGCATAGGAGATCCTTCACTTACCATACCAACAAAAGATATTGGTATCAAGGATAGCTTATCCTATGAGGAGATTCCGGTTCAGAATCTAGATCGCCAAGTCCACAAGTTGAGGACCAAGGAAGTAGCATCAGTCAAAGTCCTTTGGAGGAATCAGTTTGTTGAGGAAGCTACTTTGGAAGCTGAAGAGGATATGAAGAAAAGATATCCACATCTCTTTGAACCAGGAGAAATTCCAGACCAAGATACTAATTCTCTTCTTAGTACGATTTAATTTATATACTTGATGTGTTATATTTTATTGTTAAGTGTTTGAGCTAAATGTTAGATGTTACACCCTAAACCTAGTAAGAGTAATCTCATTGGAGGACGAATGTTCTCAAGGGGGAGATATTGTAACATCTCACTATTTGAAAGAACTAAAAAGAAGTTAAAATTTGAAATAGTCATTTTTTGAAGGAATGAAAAAAATCTGGAAATTTATTTAAGTTAAGTTAAGTTTGAGTTTTTGGTCAATTTCAAATGACCATAACTCCTAGCTCATGATGCTTTAGGTGTACTTCCAGATACGGTAGGAAATATCTTGGAATTATCTTTCCAACGTCGCTAAGTAGGAGCGATTCCGAGTTCGTATGAGTGAGATATGCCCATTTGAAGTTTGGATGTTCAAATAAGGCAAGTCTAATCCGGATTTTGGAATGGTAGTTTAGACTTTTCCTTATCCAATTATTTTAATTTCGTTTGTTGGTAACTAGTTGGGGTCTAAACTGAACTTGGTCAGTTTACACTTTTCAAAAAGAGTTAGGGTTTTGAGGGAAGAGAAAAGAAGAGGAGAAAAAAGGAGAAGAAGCAAGGATTCGTTGATTTCTTAGAGATTTTCGTGTGGATTTCGCCAAGGGTTAATCCCTACGAGGTATCTGAGACTTTGATAACGTTGGGTTCATTCACCTACGTGCAAAGCATGCTTATTTCAGCGTGAATTCATCCAAAAGGGGTTGAAAGTTTGATGTTCTTGATATGTGTTCTTCAATTTGTTTTCGTTCTTGAATTGGGTAGAGATTGAGAAGTTTTTGAGAATATTGCTTCGAATTATTGAGTTGTTTTGAGTTAGGTTCTTAGTTACATTTACTGGGTATCTGAATCGAAAGAGAACTTGGGAAAAAGAACTGAGTTTAGGCGAATTGGGGCTGGAAAATGAAGAAGGAAAAAGTCGGGCGAATCTAGGTACCAGGTCCACGACGTGGACTTGTTCCTCAGAATGGGAAAATTCTCCTCGCGGAGCGGAGCGGTCACAGACCGTTTGCCTTAAAAAATTATTTCACGACCAAATATTCAAATACAGCTCCGCGTCGCGGACTTGCTTCCACACAGTGATTTCTTGATCTTTTCTCATGTTTAACTATCTAAAAACACTCCTAAACATAATGAGATCGTTCCTATCACAAATCACAATCCTTTAAACCAAAATTCAATTCAACGAAAGCTAAGCGTCAAGTCAAGGAAATTTAAGAGTCGAGTTAAGAGAAATTCATAAAGTTTTCCAAAAGTCTTTTACAATAATTTTAACTTTGTTTTAAGACTTAAGCTCTGAGTTGAGTAAAGAGTAAGAGAAAAAGTTCATTTCTTCAAAGATTATACGGGAACTAAATATTCCCAAGAGTTAAAAATGTTTTCACATTTGAGCAAGAAAGGGAACATCAATTCTAAGAGAGCTTCTAAGCTATGTATTGATTAATTATCTCAAACCAAAGAAAGAAGTTTTGTTTTAAAAACATATGAGCTAAGTATATTTTTGGGAGTAGTATTGAGCACCAATATGAGGATGTGAGTTCATAATCACTCAAGTATCCATAAACCATGTAGCCATCATGGGTAGTAAAGAATCATACTTTTTAGATGATTGCTTAAGTGCTTTTTAGCATAGACTAGTGGATCCACTTAGTTAAGGCGTTCTATAGGATGACAAAGTATAGGACAGTTCTGGCAGCGTGGACAGGATGTTGTATCACCACTTAGGCTCATAGTGGTGGTTGTCTGTTAGAGAAACTCCCACAATATTATATTACTTTATATGTAAACTGAATTGGTATTGCATTTCTTTAACAAATTCAGTTGCTGCCTCATGTTTTAAATGCTTTGCATAAGTGCACCATTATTGTTGTTTTACATTGCATTTGAGTTGAGTTATTCATGAGTTGAGTAAAGCCAAGGTAAGTGTTCTCTCCAGATTCCTTTCAAGCTTATGTCTTGTTTAGTATTCCCCTCGCATACTCGTACATTAATGCCATTTGGCCAGTATCGTTTTATGATGCAGACATAGGTAACCAAGATCAACATCCAGCGCCTCGTTGATCCAGTTGAGCACTCAGGGTCAGTTGGTAAGCCTACTTGCTTTCCGGAGGGCTTCTTTTTACATTGCTTTCTAGTATTTCAGTTATTCGGATGATCGGTGGTCTTGTCCAGACATCCCTCCTTGTTTTAGAGGCTTCATAGATAGTCAGTAATTAAGTTATCTTTACATTGATTTTCTTATGTTAATACTAGAGTCGCCATCTATGGCTAGTTGAATGTTTTACCCTTAAACGTTCTGAGTTTAATTTGATGCAGTTGTTTTATAAGTGCAATTGATCATCGTATTAATTCTTTGAGTCTTCCGCTGAGTAAGTAAGTTAGGCCAAGGGTTCGCTTGGGGCCAATAATGGTTCTCGAGTGTCACTCCCGCCCAGGGTGTAGGCTAGGGGTATGACAATTTCATCCTATTTGAATAAAGTAGGGATGTAAACAGAATGCTGACTCCGCTGGGGATATAGAGGTTCTAGCCATTATGAATTCAATTTTTCAAATTAGGGAGCATTTTCTTTTATTATTTTATACCTTGTATTTTGTAGATTTTGTTGATTATTTGTATATTGTACTTGAGGTGTATTCTTTATCTGTTTTCTGTTATATACATTGTTGTTGCATTCATGGCATTTACCATTGTATGTATAGTGTATTAAATAACGGTTTTTGCGTAATCGCAGTCGGGCTTTTTTATACTCAACCCTTTTCGGAATGATCGACAAGTTTTAGTTCGCCAGGCGCTTATTGGTTGTCGTGAGTTCCAGCCTAAGTTGTTTGCTTGGGTTCCCAGTATTTTAGAAGCGACTCTTAGTCAACTAGCGTAGAGCGAAACCAAATCCTGAATTTAGGGTATGTTGAACTAAATCGACCCAACATCCAAGGCGTGTTGGACCCATTAGAAGACCACCTTGTGTCTATTTCACCCATTGGTCAATAAAGGACAATCATACTTATTTGTTTAAATTTGAAGGATGTATACCACATTTGACAAATCATTGTCACTCGGGGTTGGGGGTTTATTTTAATAGTTTACTCTAGTCAAAGAAGGATCTTTACAGGTTACTGTTTCATCCAAAAGGTTGGCATTCAGAGGTGACAAGAATCTCAAGAGGAAGTACATTCCATAAAGGCTTAGTTTAGGATGGTACCCCTACGTGGGACTGATTATTTGTATTCTTTTTTTTCCTTATTTTGTAATTCTATTTGAATTATTCATAAAATTTGTACTAAGTGTTTTGGGGGCTAATGAAATGTTGACAAATGGTGTAATACATCCTTTAGATCATAGTTCTACCCTTGGCACAAAAGGGTCACATAGTTGTATAGGAATAATAACTATCTATGTGTTATGTGATATAATTGAGTTTGTCTTCAATCAAAGCAGTGCTTATGTGTTTGATTAATTTTTTGTATGATATTTTACATTATTCATTGTGAACACGAACTAACACTTTTACCTTTGGAATATTTCTTCTTTTTAAGCGAGAGGTTGATTCAGAATCTGGAAGTCATTGTTAGTCCGAAGTTGCAAGGGACAAGAGGACACGCGAAATCTGAGTCTTTGTATTTCACAAGACATTAGAATCAAGTCAAAAAGATAAATCAGGGGAGTGTTTGACAAAAAGGTCGCACTCATTTATTTAATATTGTTTTGCATGTTGGCCCTTTTTTCACACATTTCTCATATTTTTGTAGGAAAATCATCACCGACGACAGTCGGGGATGGTCATAACGATGTTTGGTCCTCATGGATAATTGGGAGAAGATGCAGTTCCAAGAGACATTCAAAAAGATTCTCATCTCGGTGAGATACGTAGGAAACCATTCTTTTTTTAAAAAATAAAAAATAGGGGTATTATGTGCCTGCTTTATGTCATATCTAAACGAACTACGCGAACCTGATTATCATCTCGGTGAGATACGCAGCCAATCCTTCTTGGGTTCGGTATCCATTTTTCAAATTTTTAAAATAAAAAGTAAAATAGTTTGTTCATATTTTCAAAGTCATATCTGAATGAAATACGCGAACCTGATTCTCATCTCGGAGAGATACGTAGACAACCCTTCTTGGGTTTGGTATCCATTTTTCAAATTTCAAAAATAAAAAGTAAAATAGTTTGTGCATATTTTCAAAGTCATATTTGCATGAACTACGCGAACTTGATTCTCATCTTGGTGAGATACGTAGGCAGACTTCTTGGGTTTGATATCCATTTTTTCAAATTACAAAAATAAAAAGTAAAATAGTTTGTGCATATTTTCAGAGACATATATGCATGAACTACGCACACCTGACTCTCATCTTAATGAGATACGTAAGTAGCCCTTTTTGGGTTCGGTATTCATTCATTCATTCTTTAAAAAAACATTGTGTATATATCGTAAGAGTCATTTATTCAACTCAATTAGGACCAATACAGTTGGGAGCATGCGAAATATTTGGTATGATGGAAGGAACTGACTTTGTGATAAACAATAGACTCTTTTAGTACCTCTCATTTATATTTTTGTGATGCTTGAAAATTCTCTTGCATGCATTCAAGATAAGAATAAATCCAACATCATGATTTCATGTGCATTGTGTGGTGAGCTTTTAGGTCAAAATTCAATTGCATCACACTGTTGATCCAGAACATGGATTGAATGTTTATCGAGGCAAAATCTTGAGTTATGTTTGGTTAGGGAAAGGATTATATGCCTTCTTTGACCCGATTGTGCCTTTCAAAACCTACCAAATGACATTGATCTCTAGTTCTCCCCACTGTGAGCCTAAAGTCTTTCTTTGGACAACCACAACTTAGCAACTACCCCTTCTGAGTGCTTACATGCACTATCCCTCTCTTGGCCCAACCTTCTTGAGCGCACTAAAGATATGCAAATTATAATAGAAAAATCCAAGTTTGAAGTTTTTAAAGGCAAAAGATATCTAGTCTCCAAAAGTCAAGGAAGCAAAAATGACTTCTAGAGAAATAAAAAGAAATAAAGGAAGAAAAATGGTTGAAAGAAATAAAGAATGACAAAAACACCCCTACAAGGTCAATGAAAGACGAGAAGGAAAATACTCCAACAAAAGAGGAGAAAAATTCAAAGGAAAGGGGTAAAATAAAAGAAATGTTCTAAGAAATAAGCACTCAAAAAGAGTAGAAATAAAGGGGTGAAAAAAAGGAAAAACTCCAACAAATAAAAATTCGAAAGAACTCAAAAAAGAGGGAGGACAATGACTAGGATCTGACGCCAAAGGCCTATCAATCATCAAAAGCACAAATTCAGTTTCGCTGAAACAAATCATGATTAGCGCATGGGTGAACTAACCCAAGGCTATGTGATCTCACAAACCTCATAGGGATCACCCTTTGACAAAATCCACAAGCGATTCTTGAAGAACTTGACGATTCTTGCTCCTTCTCCTCTTATCTTTTCTTTTTTTCTCCTCTCTAAAACCCTAACTCAATATCGTAAAAGTGTAAACTGAATCCTATTTTTTTAGACCCCAATTAATTACCAAAAAATGAAATTAAGTCATGGGGTATGGAAAAGACTATAATTCCCTTATAAAATCCTGATTAGACTTTCCTTATTTGAACAACCTTACTTCAAATGGGCATATCTCACGCATACGAAGTTGGAATCGCGCAACCTCGGCGGCGTTGGAAAGATTATTCCAAGATATTTCCTAGGATATCTAGAAACACACCTAAATCATCATGATCTAGGAGTTATGTTAGTTTTAATTTGACCAACAACCCAACTTAACATACTTAACAAATTTTCCAGATTTTTTTATTCTTTCCAAAAATGACTATTTCTAATTTTTGACTTCTTTCTAGTTCTTTCTAGTTATGGGGTGTTACAATATCTTCCCCTTGGGAGCATTCGTCCTCGAATGAGCTTAATCTTAGTAGGTTAAGGGCGTAACATCAAACATACAGTTCAAACACCCAACAAGCACAATGCAATTACAACATACCAACTTATAAATAACATGCTAAGAAAAAGGATTAGTACCTTAATTAGTCCCTTCTCCTAACATCAGTGTAGGATTTCTGACGACTCTGCGCTGTTTTCAACCTTTCTTGAATAACTTTCAGCTTCTCCATAGCTTGATGAATTAAGTTTGGTCCTATCAACCCAACTTCACCAACTTCAAACCATCCAATAGGAGCTCTGCATATTCTCCCATAAAGAGCATCATAAGAAGCCATTTGGATGCTAGAGTGGTAACTATTGTTGCAAGCGAACTCGACGAGAGGTTCGTGATCATCCTAATTACCCGTGAAATTGATCACGCACGCCCTCAACATATATTCTAAGGTATGAATAGTGCACTCTGCTTTCCCATCTATCTGAGGATGAAAAGTAGTACTTAAGTTTACCTTTGAACCCAAGCCTTTTTGGAATGACTTCCAAAACTGTGTAGTAAATTGCGCACCTCTTTCTGAAATAATGGAGACCAAAAACTCCATGAAGTCTAAAAACTTCTTGGAGATACAACTTGGTATAGTCCTTTGCTGAATGGGTAGTCTTCACAAAAAAAAGTGGGCTGATTTTGTCATTCTATCAACAATCACCCAAATAGAATCATGTTGAGTGCGAGACTTTAGTAGACCTGTGAAGAAATCCATATTACTCATCTCCCACTTCCATTTCAGCAGTTCTATATTCTAAGCTAAACCACTGGCCTTTGATGCTCTTTTTTAACTTTTTAGCAATTCGGACACGTAGCAACAAATTCTGCAATGCTCTTCTTCCTAATACTCCACAAATAGACTTCTCTCAAGTCGCGATAAATCTCTGTAGAACCCGGATGAGTGGAATATCTGGAGCTATAAGCTTCTTCCATGATCCTTTCTTGGCGTTCATCCACCCTTGGTACACACAATCAACCTTAATACCTCAATACACCATCTCCCCCTTGTTGAAAACCCAATACTTTTTGCTTATGAACATTTTCTTTCAATTCAAGCAAAATTGGGTCTTCGTCTTGCTTCTCTTTTACTTCTGACACTAATAATGATTCAGCCTCATTCATCACCACTACTCCTCTTTCTGTGGAATCCATTAGGCAAACTCACAGGCATGTAAGTCTATGCACATCCTTTGCTAGTTCTTTCTTATCTTCCTCAAAATGGGCAGTACTACCACCCTGCTCAAGGCATCAACAACAATATTAGCCTTACATGGGTGGTAAAGAATATTCATGTCATAATCCTTGAGTAATTCTAACCACCTCCTTTGTCTGAGATTAAGCTCTTTCTGAGTAAACACATACTGAAGACTCTTGTGATCGGTAAACACATCTATATCAACACCATAAAGATAATGGCGCCATATTTTCAATGCAAAAACTATGGCAGCCAACTCTAGATCATGGGTTGGGTAGTGTTTTTCATGAACTTTCAACTGTTTGAAGGCATAAGCTATAACTTTGTTATTCTGCATTAATACACAACCCAAATCAACTCTAGATGCATCACGAAAACAACATAGCCTTGCATACCTTCTGGTAAGCTCAATGGTGGGGGTAGTAGTCAACCTTTTTTTCAATTCCCGAAAGCTTTTCTCACAAGCTTTAGAGCATTGAAACTTAACTGTCTTTTGAGTCAACTTGGTCAAAGGGGATAAAATAGGCAAGGACCCCTCTACGAACCTTCTATAATAGTCAGCCAAACCCAAGAAAATCCTAATATCAGTTGGAGATGTGGGTCTAGGCCAATTTTTCACTGCCTCTATTTTCTGAGTATCAGCTTTAATTCCCTCTCAAGACACAATGTGGCCTAAGAATGCCACATACTCAAGAAAAAACTCAAATTTCAATAACTTAGCATTCAACTCTCTATCATTTAGAGTCTGGAGAACTATTCTGAGATGGCTAGCATGATCTTCCTGATTCCTCGAATAGATTAGTATCTCATCAATGAACACGATAACAAACATATCTAAATAAGGCTTGAATACTCTATTCATAAGATCCATGAACGATGCAAGCGCATTGGTAAAACCAAAGAACATAACTAGGAACTCATAATAAACAAAACGGGTCCTGAAAACTGTCTTTGGAATATCATATTTTCATACTCTTAACTCATGGTAGCCAGATTTGAGGTCTATCTTAGAGAAATAGGTGGCACCCTGAAGTTGGTCGAAAATATCATTAGTCCTTGGGAGAGGATATTTGTTCTTTATGGTAACCTTGTTCAACTGATGGTAATCTATACATATCCTAAAGGAACCATCCTTCTTTCTCATAAATAAGACCGGAGCACCCCAAGGTGAGACACTTGGTCGAATAAAGCCCTTATCCAAGAGATCTTTCAATTGTTCTTTTGGCTCTTTGAACTCTGTTGGTGCCATTCTATATGGCGGAATAGATATAGGATGAGTATCTGGAAGAATATCTATACCAAAGTTTATTTCTCTCTTAGGAGGGACTCCGGGAAGATCATCAACAAAGACTTCTGGAAACTCTCTTTTTACTGAAACTGACTAAATAGGAAGTTTCTCAATACTAGAGTTATTAACTCGGACTAAGTGATAGACACACCCCTTGGAAACTAACTTCCTCACCTTAAGGTACAAAATAAAATGACCCTTAGGCACTGTTGAACACTTTTCCACTCTAAGACTGGCTCATTTTGAAACTGAAACTTGACCACTCGAGTTCTACAATCAATTGAGGCATAACAGGCATGAAGCCAGACTATACCAAGAATGACATTAAAATCTAGCATATCTAACTCAACTAAATCAGCCATGGTACTCTTGTGATTGACGAAAATGGGACAATCACGATAGACTCTCTCTACTATAATAGACTCACTAATAGGTGTAGAAACACTACAAGGCTCACTAACTTGATCAAGAAGAACATTAAAATTCATCGCAACATACGGAGTTACAAAGGATAAACTCGCTCCTAGATCTAGCAAAGAATAAACATTAAAGTTAAAGACTTGGATCATACTAGTGACAACATCTGGCGAATCATCTTGCTCTTGGCGACTAGTGATTGCATATAGGCAGTTTGCTCCTCCGCCAATACCGAAAGTTGCCCCTCTAGGTGCATCTCTATCTGGTGGAGCAACTGAAGAAGACTGGGCTCTATTGCCCCCATTACCACTACTCTGCTTGTTCTTTGGACACTCTCGCTTGAAGTGACTGTTATGGCAACACTTGAAGAAACTAGTGGAGCCATCACGACATGTTCTTGAGTGGTTCTTTCCACACTTAGCACATGTAGAAGGCTTTCTACTCATGCATTCCACACTTAGCACCCTCGGTTCTTATTGCATTAGTCGAACCATATCCTAGCGACACCCTTTATTTGGTATACAACTGTTTCCACCCTCTGCGTATCCGCAACATGCATGATTTGGAAAACTTTCTAAAGCTCTTCAACAAAATTATCTGGATCCTCAGTAACACTAGAACCTGTGAAGCTCGGAGGATTGATCCTCAAGAACTTGCCGATCCTCAAAGTATCAGCCACTTCCTTTAGATTTCCTCTTTGTTGCCCAGCTGGATTGGTGTAAACTTGGCTTAACATCCGGATAGCCTCTCCTTGGGGTTACACTTCGGGTGCATTAGGTACCCCTTCTTCCTGTGGTTAAACATTCCTTCTAGCCGGGCGACCTCGGACAGATCTTCGTGCAGGCATAATCTGAAAGACACGTGCAAGCACGAGCTAGAAGAAACTTCATAAATATCAAACTCTAAAGCACGAAATGAGTGTGAAAGAAGTGATAAAATTTCCTAAGTGTTGCAACCTCCTATTTATAGATGTGGCGCGCTTCACACCGATAACTAGGATTGTACAGACACGGCTTCATAGACTCCCTAGGACTCTTGAACTTTGTGCTCTAATACCAAGTTTGTCACCCCCCGAGCCTACACCCTGGACGAGACTGGCACTCGAGAACCATTACTGTCCCCAAGTGAACCCTTAGCCTGGCTAACTGACTTAGCGGAAGACTTTTAAGCATTACGAAGAGAATCCAAATACAAGATAATTCACCAGTCTAAAAACTAAGTTCGTAATGTTTCAGAAATAAACATTTATCTTAGCCAAAGTGGTAATTCAAATCTGAGCATAAGCCAATAACAAGATAATGATGAATGAACTAACATCTGACTATCTATAAAGTCTCTAAAACAACTGAGATGGACGTCGGGACAAGACCCACGACATCCAAATGAACTAACTAATACTGAAAGCAATAGAAAGAGATCCTATGGAAAGCAAGGAGGCTCACCACAAACTCTGAATGCTCAACTGGATCAACGAAGTGTTGGGGACCTATATCTGCATCATTAAAAGATACATGCCATATGGCATCAGTACATTGAATGTACGAGTATGCGAGGGGAATTCTAAAACAAGACAGAAGCTTGAAAGGAACTGAAGAACTTACCTGACTCAACTCAACTCAACTGAACTCATTTCAATATAAAGCAATAATGTAAATACAATATAAAGAAAGCTTTTAAAACATGGATGTCAACTCTTTGTATTTAAATATACAATAATACTTTGTGTATGCAAAGATACAATATAACTCTGAAATGTATACAAAAATACATGTAAACTTTGTATATAAGAATATAAATACCTCTGTGGTAGTTTTTTTAACCGACAACAATCACGTAAGAGCTATTGTGATGATACTGCGTTTTGTCTCACACTGCCAGGGATGTCATATACCTTATCGAGAGTATAAAACCTGACTACTAAGTGGATCCACTAGTCTATGCTAAAATTCACTAAGGAATCAAATAAAAAGTATGACCCTTTTCTACCTATGATGGGTACATGGTTTATGGGGGCTGGGAGTTGTCTGAACTCTCCCCCATATTAGTGCTCAATACTACTCCCAAAATATGAGACTAGCTCTTATGTTTAAAAATATACTTCTTTCTATGATTTGAGATAATTTCTCAGAAACTTAGCTCAAGGGGTATCTTGGAAATCAAAGTTTCCTCTCTTACTTAATTGTGAAAGGATTTACTCTTTTCTAAAAACTAGCTCAAAGGCTCTTCGGAAATCAAGGTTTCCTTTTCTTATTTAAATGTGAAAAGCAATTTAAATCTTTGGGAATACATAGTCCCCACATACTTTTGAAGAAATTAACTTCAAGATTTACTCTTTACTCTTTACTCAACTTGAACTTTAAGTCTTAAAACAAAGTTAAAACATTTGGAAAAGACTTATGGAAAACTCTAAGAATTTCTCGTGACTTGGCTCTTACTTCTCTTGACTTTGATCTTAACTTTCCTTGAATTGGATTATGGATTTAAGGTTCATGATATCATGTTTATGGATGATTTCATGATGTTTAGATGTACCTTAGAGTGTTAGAACCAACTAGAAAACATAGGTACATTGTTAAGGAACTAGTACGGAAAGATGGGGGAGAAATGGGAAGAACTAGCGTCCCTGGTACTCTGAGAGGCGCGGGGCATCAGCCCTTGAAATTTAGAGGCTGGGGTGCGGCGCTCTGGCTGGCGCGGCACCCCAGAGCCAAAAATTCAGAGCCCCTTCTTGGGGATTTGGGAGGGGCGGCGCCCCAGTTCCCTATCCAGGAGCACTCTGACTTTTGTTCTTTGTTTTTCATCTCTACACCCCCTATTTCGACTTGGTTCTTTCCCCAAACACTTAGAATCAATTATAGCATCAAAATATGAAAGATTCTAATTGATTTCACACCCAAAATCATGGTTTCGGATCAAACAACTCCTCAACAATTTCAACGAATCAAGAACTCAATAGAATTTTAACAAACCTATCAAGAACTCAATCTCAAAGCTTTCAAGAACTTTAATTCGCCGAAATAAATCATGATTGGCGCATGGGTGTACTAAACCAATGCTACGTGATCTCACGTACCTCGTAGGGATCACCCCTTGACGAAATCCACAAGCGATTCTTGAAGAACTTGACGATTCTTGCTCTTTCTCCTCTTTTCTCTCCTTCTTTTCTCCTCTCTAAAACTGTAACTCAATATCGTAAAAGCGTAAACTGAATACTATCAGTATATTCCCCAATTAATTACCAAAAAACGAAATTAAGTCATGGGGTATGGAAAAGACCATAATGCCCTTCTAAAATTCAGATTAGTCTTTCCTTATTTGAACAACCCAACTTCAAATGGGCATATCTCACTCATACGGACTCAGAATCGCGTAAACTTGGTATCATTGGAAAGATTATTCCAAGATCTTTCCTATGATATCTAGAAACACACCTAACCCATAATGATCTAGGAGTTATGGTCGTTTGAAGTTGATCAAAACCCCAACTTAACATACTTAACAAATTTTCCAAAATTTTATATTCTTTCCAAAAATGACTATTTCCAATTTTTAATTTCTTTCTAGTTCTTTCTAGTTACGGGGTGTTACAGATTCTTTGCAATATTCCTCATCTATAGGATTGGAACTACATTTGACCTGATTCCTGGCTCAACAGGATATGTAGGCGCCATGATGGCTCGGTCATATACTAGTGTGATTTTCTTTTTCTCCTTGTAATAAAAACTGGGACAGGATTTTGGAGAATCTCTCAAAAAATCATAATAAAGGTGCTATCTCCAGCAAGTCAATATTAGAGATCATTTTGAGATTTGCCAAAAGTTCTAACTGGGACAAATTTTTGAGGAAGAACTCAAAAATTCCAACAAGTACTGTTAGAAGCTTGATAGTCAACTTCAAATTATCCATCATCGCTTGAAGTTCAAAGTCAACTTGCAAATCTCCAGCATTGTCGAGCCAACAACTCCTCGTACAAATCCCCAATAAGACATGTGTCACAAAAAATACAAAATGGTCAAGAGTAAAATGAACAGGTTAAAGCATTGAGGCGATGACATTTTCAAGACAAATCATCGAGCCATCCACTTCGTTACAGTTGGACAATCATCAAGTCATCAACTTCGTTATAGTTAGACAATCATCGAGTCATCCACCTCATTACAGTTGGACAATCATCGTGCAGTTGGACAATTATCGAGTCATCCACCTCTTTACAGTTGGACAATCATCGAGCCATCCACCTCGTTACAGTGGAAAATCATTTGGTCATCCATCATTTGCATTTGTCATAGTATTTTTATTTGCCGAGAAGGCCATTGCCTTTTTTATTTTTTGAGAGGGCCATTGATTTTTTCATTTGCCAAGAGGACCATCACATTTTTCATTTGCCGAGAAGGCCATTGAATTTTTCATTTCCCGAGAGGGTCATTGCACTTTTCCTTTGCCAAGAGGGCATTGCATTTTCATTCGCAGAAAAGGCCATTTGATTTAAGTCACATCTATTCAGAGGTGAAGGATGTGCACCCTATCTATTCCGCGTTCAAGTCGGTGGACACCTGCGTTAAAAGATATTTGCATTTAAGTCGCATCTATTCGAAGGTGAAGGATGTGCACCCTATCTATTCAGTGTTAAAGTTGGAGGAGACTTGCGTTAAAAGATATTTGCATTTAAGTCGTATCTATTTGGAGGTGAAGGATGTGCATCCCATCTATTTGCGTTCAAGTCGAAGAAAACTTGTGTTGAAAGATATCTGCATTTAACTCGCATCTATTCGGTGGTGAAGGATGTGCACTCTATCTATTCTGCATTCAAGTTGGAAGAGACCTGCGTTGAAAGATACTTGCATTTAAGTCGCATCTATTCGAAGGTGAAGGATGTGCACCTTATCTGTTATGTTTTCAAGTTAGAGGAAACTTACGTTGAAACATATTTCCATTTAATTCGCATCTATCCGGAGGTGAAGGATGTTCGCCCTATCTATTCTGCATTCAAGTCGGAGGAAACTTATGTTGAAAGATATTCGCATTTAAGTCACATCCATTCAAAGGTGAAGGATGTGCACCCTATCTGTAACACCCCGTATCCTAGATAGACCAAAATGCAGATTTTGAGAAATTGCAGGTGCAACCCACGGTTACCATCCATGGACCGTAGGTCCGACCACGGCCTGTGCTGGTGGTTCGTGGTTCACCACTGCAACCCCTCCCCAAGCGCAGCTCAGAAAATCAGCTAAGTCTAGACCCACGGTCAGTAGGTCAGACCACGGTCCATGGTCTGTGTCCGTGGATCAATACTCTTTTACCCAGCCTCAGACACGAACTACGGTCAACCAACATGGACAGTCGTTCAATGCACGGTCCGTAGGTCTGACCGTAGATGAGTATCATCAGCCAGTTAGAGGAAAATTTTTGATTGGGTCAACTTCAAATGGTCATAACTCTTACCACAAAAATAATTATGTGTCCTATGACCTATGATATGATAGATAATTGACTCTTCTTTCCAACTCCACCAAGTTTGCTAAAATCCGACCTCCGAGTAAAAAGTTATTCTCGTTTTAGGAAAGATCTGTCGGACAGACTTGACCGACGGACCCAAACGACGGCCGGTAGATTAAACGACGGACCGTCGTTCCTTCCGTGGATGGGATTCGCCAGAATTAAGTTAGGGTTGTTTTGGTCCTTTTCCTATTTTGTTGGACCCCTAAGCTACTTCATTTAGACCCTAAATTATGAGGTTTTAGTCTGTTTAAGCCTAGAAACATAACTAGAACTTACCTAAGTCAAATCATTAATCAAAACTTAGAAAATTAGAACCCTAAGAGGAGAAAGAAGTCAAGAACCCTAGTTCAAGAACGCAACAAGTTTTCTTTAGTTCCAGCCTAGAAATCAAACGATTTCTCCGTGAAATTCGTCATCAGGTATGTGGGATTTTACTAGTGGATTCCTTTCACCCATGAGGTCCCTAGTTTTCAGTCAGTTTCTTGATTCCCTTATTATGACTAGACCTAGGGTATCTTAAATGTTAGAATTGTTGTGTTCCTAGCTGTTAGAATGATCCAAATCATATTAGTATGTTAATATTCTGTTTATTGCATGAATTTCAGAACCCTAGCTATGTATTTATTTATTTCTCGAATTATACATACTAGGTCTGATATTTCAGTATTCAGTTCTACATGACTCAGTTTATGAATGCATCATTATCAGATTAATTGTTGCATTCTCAGTTTGCATATCAGTTTTGAGCTATCTAGT
>NW_006239180.1:144524-147210 GCF_000226075.1 Solanum tuberosum | reverse complement strand
GATTTCTCCGTGAAATTCGTCATCAGGTATGTGGGATTTTACTAGTGGATTCCTTTCACCCATGAGGTCCCTAGTTTTCAGTCAGTTTCTTGATTCCCTATTATGACTAGACCTAGGGTATCTTAAATGTTAAGAATTGTTGTGTTCCTAGCTGTTAGAATGATCCAAATCATATTAGTATGTTAATATTCTGTTTATTGCATGAATTTCAGAACCCTAGCTATGTATTTATTTATTTCTCGAATTATACATACTAGGTCTGATATTTCAGTATTCAGTTCTACATGACTCAGTTTATGAATGCATCATTATCAGATTAATTGTTGCATTCTAATTTTTGCATGTTCAGTTTGAGCTATCGAGTAACTTATAGAAATTCAGTCATAATGTGTTGATCAATTAATCCATTGGGAGTAGCATAATACCGAGTTGGACTAGGGTTCAGCGTACCCAAATAGTCCCAGAACTACTAGCCACATAGGTTGTAAGTCCCCTCTGTGGGCATCATTTCAGTGTTCACGCCAGCATGTCTCTATACCTCTGGCAGGGTATATTGGGTCCTCTCGATGGGGCATATACATTGGACTCCACATTTAGCTCATGTGGTTCTATTATCGTTTATTAGTAGCTCCCAAAGTTCAGTTAGATTCTATTGCATTAACCATTTATCAGTATAGTCAGTATCCAGTTTCAGCATGTTATAAATTAGTCACTACATTCAGTTATCTCAGCATTTAGTATCTATATCCTCTTCAGATTTTATCATTGCTTATTTTCTTTGTTTAGTTATATGTTATTTCAGTTGTATTCTATCATGCATGCACAGTACCTTTCAAGTATTACCTCATACGTGCGCTACATCTTCTCGTGATGTAGGTTCAGGTTCTCAGCATCTAGATGACGCTTAGATCGGTTCCCGATCTCCAGTTCAGCAGAATCAGTGGTGAGTCCTCATTCTCCGAGGACAATAGTCATGAGTTTCCTTTCTAGTTATTTTTTTTGTCCTTTAGTTTCTAGTTTGCTAGACTTAGCTGTGGCCTGTCCCAGCATTTCTAGTCAATTAGAGGCTATTTTCAGACATAGTTAGATTCAGCTTAATATTGAGTTAATATCTTCCTTGTATTAAACTCATTAGTTATCATTTATCTCAGTTATAGTATATGGGTAATCCCCATCCTTTTCATTTTATCTATGATTTAGCTTCCGCATCAGTTATTATTATATTTAGTATGCTCATGATTATGCCAGCAAGGTTAGCTTGGGGTCACTTGTGATCCTAGGTCCCGTGTCCGCGTTTTGGTGGTAGTCTCGGGGTGAGAAAAACTTGTTATCAGAGACTTAGGTTTAAGTGTCCTAGGATATCTACAAAGCCGCACTAAGTAGAGTCATTTTCATGGGTGTGAAGTGCACCACATCTAATGAGGGGGAGGCTACAGAGTGTTTTAGGAAATCTTCATTTTCGTATTACTATTATCGTGCGTAAGGTATGATTTAAATTCCATTCCAACTCGACGTTTTAGTGATCATGCCTCATCATAGAGCTAATGTCAGGAATGCGAATGCCAGGAACGCAAACGCAGCTCCTCCATTCCCTGATCAAGAAGTGTCGAATGCAAAGATCAGGAACATCATTCAGATGTTGGCTCAGAGTGTGGGCAACCAGAACAATCAGCGGGTTCAAGCTCCTGTCAATGCAAATGGTGGATCAGCAGGAGCGAGGGTCTATGAATTTGTTAGGATGAATCCCCCTGAGTTCTTAGGATCGCAGACTGGTGAGGATCCCTACACTACAAGAAAAAGCTTTATTTAAGACCAATATTTATGGACGAGTCAATAATCCCGTCTCTAAAAGTAGATGTATTGGGACGAGATTTATTTCGGTCTTTAATTCTGTATGTTTTTATGAAGGTACTAAATCTGGTCTCTAGAAAAAGTAGTAACTGGTCCCAGATCAAAATTTAAGGGTCTTGAGAAATATTTATTGAAAGGCAGGAACTGAAATGTAAAAAAAAATCATCTTTTTTCACCAAAATTAGGCGCCTAAAAGATCAGTACTACTGATCGATCAAAGTTCTAAAAGTAAAAGAAAAAAATGTCATCGTGAAATCAGAAAACCCTATCAACGATCTTCCCTCACAACGATCTCAGGAAATGTACTGGTCTGCCTAGCAGGAAACGCAACCCAGGTCTTTATGTTTTCTTAGAACAGAGAAAGCAGAGGTATGCGTAACAGTGATCTCCACTCAATCTCTATATTCTATTCACTCGAATCTGAGGTATTCCTCCACTTCTACGAGTTGATTTGATTTCTCCTGTAAAGTCGATTTGTTGTTTGTATTTTTCGAGTTATATCACTTCTTTTTTGAACTCTTGTTCTGTTAGACTAGCTGCTGATCATTTTCTTAAAGAAGATTATGTTTTGTAGTGTGATATGATCCCAAAAATGAAGGGGATCAGTCCTTAAAGAATTAAGTTATAGTTTCGTTTGGGTCTGAAGCTGATGAAGTATAAATATCGAGAAGTTGAAAAATACTTCATGAAAAACTAACCACAAAGTCTTTTGATTCTTCTAGACCAACCATACTTAGGAAGGGCTTTGCAAGATTCTCCTCTCCAATTTCTACAAATATGAACATTATCTGCAATCGAAAGACATATGTCAATTACACAAATCCAGAAAGGAAGA
>NW_006239180.1:134580-143507 GCF_000226075.1 Solanum tuberosum | reverse complement strand
TTTGCATTCAGTTTTAGCCTTTTAGCAGCTACAACAGTAGTAATAGCTACCACCTCTGAAATGCTTCAGTTGTTCCGAGTTATTTTAATGTTTGCGTCGTATCTTCTCTAGACAAAATTTGAAAAACTGATACGCATTCAGTTTTAGCCTTTTAGATGTCTTCGAAATTGTTGCTTCTTGTGTGCTAGCATATATAAGTTATAGAACCATTACACTTGACCATATACAAAATCTCTCGACCCGTATAGACACTCAACCATATATAAGTTCTGCTTTGTCCACTAAGAATAAGATTACAAGATAAAAATGTCAAGAAAGAAGCAGTAACAACATTGTAGCCTCACAGTAACAACATCCTATCCGTATACAGAATTTCTCAGCCCCTATAAGACTTATCCCTTTTGAATATACTTTTATCGATGCAAGAAGAACTTTGACATCACTCTCAGGGTTATTAATAGAATTTTTTGATATCTGTTGCTGCTGTACATCAAGTTTCCCATCCATATAAAGAATCTCTTGGCCTAAAGTCCAGCAAAACAGAGATTTGAGTTGCACCTTGATCTGGTTTAGAGGATCAAGTAACTCGCTAAATCTGTATCATTAGAATTGCTTAACAGATCATTGCCTTCTTTATCTCTATTTTTTAATTTTCTACACGTACAATTGCAGGCACACAGTTTGAGATTGTTTGGCTCCTACAAGGATTAATGTTGAGAAGAAAACAGTGATAGCTTGTTTGTTTCCCCTGCTACAATAATAACCTGCTAGTTTATATATGAAACAGTGATATATCATGCTTGTTTAGTTACTCTGCAACAACTTGTTTCCCCTAAAACATAATATAATCTTCTTGGTGGAGAATTTCTCCATTTGTGCTAGCTTATGTCACTGAATTTGTGCTTTCGGTATAGATTTGGATTCTTGGTGAATGCATCTCATCAAAGTTTTCGTAATAAATTTTTCTTATGTTCTTGCAGCTTGTTGATATTCTGGATAACCCTTGGTTAATTTTAGAGTTGTTTTGTGAAGAATGAAGCTACAAGTCAAGATGCAAGTTTAGAAGATGCACACGACCATTATTATTTTTCTAGGAAAGTTGTGCAAAACAAGAAATCATAGTCTAGCTCGGGATATTGTTAATTTGCTAAAAAAAAATTGTTAATTAAATGTTGAAACAAACACCATGCGATGTTTACCTATTTTTATATTTATATCAGCCTTTTGTATGGAGATTTATCGTAGCGATCTTATATTTATTGGTAGAACTTATAATACTTCTGTAAAATGAAGACCCAGAATCATCGGTGGTCAATTAGAGACCAAAAATTTTGCTCGTCTCTAAAAGTTTCATCTAGGATTAGAAAACTTCTTGTCCCTAAAGGTTCATCTAGGACGAGGTGTTGCTTGTCTCGAAAAACAATCTAGGACGACGTGGTTGCTCGTCAAGAAAAAGTAATCTAGGATGAGGTAGTTGCTCGTCCCTAAAGAGTAATCTAGGACGAGTTAGTTGCTAGTCTCTAAAGGGTTTAATGACCAGAAAATGACTAGTTTTTAAGGAAGAAAATATCTATTTGGGACGAGATATGTAGTCTCTAAACATAATTTGGTGACCAGTTTTGATTCCGTCATTAAACACATTTAGCGACCAGTTAAAAGAGACCATCCCAATTAACCTTTAGCGAAGAAGCATTTTAGGACGGGTGGCGACCAGCCTTTTCCCGTCTCAAAAGACTATTTGGTACCGGATTTTGACTTTCTAGGACCATATTTCCTTTCCTTAGAGACTATTTTTCTTGTAGTGCTAGAATTACTTGGATGAGATCAAGAAGAACTTTGAAGTGATACAGGTCACTGGGAATGATCGGGTTGAGTTAGCATCTTACGAGCTTAAGGATGTGGCTCATATCTGGTATACTCAGTGAAAGGAGAATAGGGGTACAGATGCATCTCCTATTACTTGGGATTGTTTCAGCGAAACCTTTCTGGACAGGTTTTTCCCCATAGAGTTGAGAGAAGCAAGGGCCCAGGAATTTATGAACTTAAGGCAGGGTAACATGGCTGTCCAAGAGTATAGGCTCAAGTTTAACCAACTCTCCAGGTATTCTCCTCACATGGTTGTTGATTCCAGGGCTCAAATGAATAAGTTTCTGTATGGAGTGTCCGACTTAGTGAAAACAAAGTGCAGGAATGCTATGTTGTTGTGAGACATGAACATCTCTAGGCTCATGACTCATGCTTAGCATGTTGAGGGTGATAAGATTAGGTAACATGCTAAGGAGACTAAGAGAGAAAGAACAAGTAACTACGAGTATTCCCAACAGAAATCGGGTGGTGGGAATTGTTCGCAGTTTCAGTAGAAGTCTTCAACTCCAGCCCCTTCATCAGCTAGTGTTCTATCCCCAAGGTTCCATAACGATCAGAATGGTAGGCCATCAGGCTCTAAGTCTTAAGGTAGTGTTTCAGGAACCAAATCTTACCCAATTTGCCCGAAATGTAACAAGAACCATCCGGGCGAGTGCCTTGCAGGTAAGGAAGGATATTTTGGGTATGGTCCGTTTGGTCATAGATTGAAGGATTGTTCTTCTAGACAGGGTCAAAGAGGAAATAATGGTAGAGCTCAGTCTACAACTTCAGCAGCACCAGCAGGACGCCCGACTCAGCAGGGTAACTCATCTGGTACAGGTGGTGAACAACGTCAAAACAGGCTCTATGCTCTTCAGGCTGGTCAAGATCAGGAAGATTCTCCTGATGTAGTCACTGGTACGTTACGAGTCTTTGATCTTGATGTTTATGCATTGTTAGATCGAGGGTCTACTTTGTCTGTTGTAACTCCTTACATAGAAGTCCAATTCAATGTTAGCCCAGAAACTCTTTCAGAACCCTTCTCAGTCTCTACTCCAGTCGGTGACCCAGTCATAGCTAGACGGGTATACAGAAATTGCCCTATCACAGTTTCTCAGAAGTCACCTCAGAAGATCTTGTAGAGTTAGAAATGGTAGAGTTTGATGTCATTCTAGGCATGGATTGGTTACATTCCTGTTATGCCTCAGTTGATTGTAGAACTAGGATTGTTCGTTTCAGTTTCCAAACGAACCAATCCTAGAATGGAAGGGTAGTAGCTTAGCGCCTATGGGTCGATTCATTTCTTACCTTAAGGCCAGAAGATGATCTCTAAGGATTATCTCTATCATCTAGTTCAGGTTAGGGATTCTAGTTCTAATTCCCCAACTCTTGAGTCAGTCCGTGTAGTCAATGAGTTTCCAGAAGTGTTTCCAGATGATCTTCCCAGAGTTCCTCCCGAAAGGGAAATCTACTTTGGAATTAATCTCCTTCCAGATACCCAGCCTATCTCTATTCCTCCTTACAGAATGGCTCCAACTGAGCTTAAGGAATTGAAAGAGAAGTTGAAAGACCTTTAAGATAAGGGCTTCATCAGACCTTGTATTTCTCCAAGGGGTGCACCAGTGTTTTTCATAAAGAATAAAGATGGTTCTCTCAAAATGTGCATTGACTATAGGCAGTTGAACAAAGTCACAATCAAGAAAAAGTATCACATCCCCAGGATTAATGACTTGTTCGACCAACTTCAGGGTGCTAGTCATTTCTCAAAGAAAGACCTTAGAGTCAAATATAGTGACATTCCGAAGACAACCTTCAGAACTCGGTATGGTCATTACGAATTTGTAGTTAGTTCATTTGTACTAACCAATGCTCCTGCAGATTCCATGGATTTGATGAACAGAGTGTTCAAGAAGTACTTGGACTTGTTTGTTATCGTCTTTATTGATGATATCCTCATTTACTCTAAGAATGAGGAAGAACATGCGAGTCATTTGAGAGTTGTTCTGCAAACTCTCAAAGATCGCCAGTTATTTGTAAAATTTAACAAGTGCGAGTTTTGGTTACAATCAGTTTCTTTCCTTGGGCATATTGTGTCTAGTGAAGGAATTCGAGTAGATTCCCCAAAACATAGAAGCAAGTGAAACAATGGCCCCAGACCTACCTCTGCTATATAGATATCAGAAGTTTCTTAGGTCTAGCGGGCTATTACAGATGGTTCATGAAAGGATTTTCATCCATAGCCTCACCATTAACTAGGTTAACTCAGAAGATGGTCAATTTTCAATGGTCAAATGATTGTGAGAAAAGCTTCACAGAACTGAAAACTAGGTTGACTATAACTCCTGTCTTGACTCTACCAGAGGGTTCAGATGGTTATATGATCTATTGTGATGCATCTATGGTCGGCCTAGGTTGTGTATTGATGCAGTGAGGTAAGGTTATAGCTTATGCTTCTAGACAGCTTAAGGTACATGAGAAGAATTATCTGACTCATGATCTCGAGCTTGCAGCAGTGGTGTTTGTACTCAAGATTTAGAGACACTACTTGTATGGTGTTCATGTAGATATGTTCACAGTACATAAGAGCCTCCAGTATGTATTCTACCAGAAAGAGTTGAATCTTCGCCAGAGAAGGTGGCTTGAATTGCTCAAAGATTATGATATGAGCGTGCATTACCATCCGGGTAAGGCGAATGTAGTAGCAAATGATCTTAGCAGATTATCTATGGGTAGTGTAGCACATATTGAGAAAGAAAGAAAAAAACTAGCAAAGGATGTTCACAGACTTGCTCACCTAGGAGTTTATCTTATGAGCATATCAGATGGTGCTGCAACGGTTCAGAATAGGGCAGAATCTTCCTTGGTAGTAGAGGTTAAGGAAAAGCAAGACAGTGATCCAATTTTACTTGAACTTAAAGGTACAATCTACAATCAGAGAGTGGAAGTTTTCTCCCAAAGGGGAGATGGTGTGCTTCGCTACCAGAGTCGATTATGTGTTCCTAATGTGGGTGAGTTGAGATAGCATATCCTTGCAGAGGCCCATAACTCCAGATATTCTATCCATCCAAGTGCCACTAAGATGAACCGCGATCTGCGGGAAGTGTATTGGTGGAATGGTATGAAAAGAAATATAGTAAACTTTGTGGCTAAGTGCCCCAATTGCCAGCAAGTCAAGGTAGAACATCAGAAACCAGGAGGCATGACTCAAGAGATTGACATTCATACTTGGAAGTGGGAAGTGATCAACATGGACTTTATCACAGGTTTACCTCGTACTCGCACACAGCATGAATCCATTTGGGTGATTGTTGATAGGGTTACTAAGTCTTCTCATTTTTTGGCGGTCAAGACTACAGATTAGGCAGAGGATTACGCCAAGCTTTACATTAATGAGATTGTGAGGTTGCATGGGGTTCCTTTGTCTATCATCTCAGATAGAGGTCCTCAATTTACCTCTCATTTCTTGAAGTCATTTTAGAAGGGTCTTGGTACTCAGGTTAACCTTAGCACAACATTTCATCCGTAGATGGATTGTCAGGCAGAGCATACGATTCAGACCTTAGAGGACATGTTGAGAGCTTATGTGATTGACTTTAAGGGTAGTTGGGACGATCACCTTCCTCTTATTGAATTCGCCTACAACAATAGTTACCATTCCAGCATTCAGATGGCACCTTATGAGACATTGTATAGGCGTAGATGTAGATCTCTAGTTGGTTGGTTTAAAGTAGGTGGAGCAGCCTTGATAGGACCAGATTCAGTCTTTGATGCTATGGAGAAAGTGCAACTCATTAGAGATAGACTTAAGATTGTCTAGAGTCGCCAGAAGTCTTATGCAAATGTGAGAAGAAGGGAACTAGAGTTCCAAGTTGATGATTGGGTTTTCCTGAAAGTGTCACCTATGAAGGGGGTGATGAGATTTGGCAAGAAAGGAAAGCTTAGTCCCTGATATGTAGGCCCTTACCGGATCTTGAAAAGGATTGGCAAAGTGGATTATGAGTTAGAGTTGCCAGCAGATTTGGCAGCAGTGCATCCAGTCTTTCACATTTCACTTTTAAAGAAGTGTGTAGGTGATCCAGCATCCGTAGTGCCATTAGAGACTATGGCTGTAAAATATAACCTTTCTTATGAGGATTTACCAATTGAGATTCTAGATCGTCGAGTTAGAAAGTTGAGAAACAAAGAAGTCATTTCAGTCAAGGTTTGGTGGAGGAGTCAGTCCGTAGAGGGTGCCACTTGGGAAGCAGAAGCGGCCATGAAAATCAAGTATTCTCAGCTCTTTCCTTCTGATTTCACTCTAGCTTGAGGTAATAGTTCCTCTTCAATTTTTCATTCATTCATGCGTAAATTCAGTCTTAGTATCATGTTCCTTCAGTTTGTACTTGCATTTTCAGCATATTTGCATGTTCTTGGAACTCAGTTCAGTCAGAAATTCAATTCTCAGTGTTTAGTGGTAGGGATTGCAGCCCTTTCCTCTATTTCAGCTAGTTTAGTCTTCATTCGAGGACGGAAATGGTTCTCAAGGGGAGATAATGTAACACACTGTATCCTAGATAGACCAAAATGCAGATTTTGAGAAGTTGCAGGTGCAACCCACAGTTACCATCCACAGACTGTAGGTCAGACCATTGCCCGTGCTGGTGATCTGTGGTTCACCATTGCAACCCCTCCCCAAACCCAGCTCAGAAAATCGGCTAAGTCTATACCCACGGACAGACCCACGGTCCGTAGGTTAGTCCACGGTTCATGGTCTGTCTCTGTGGATCAAGACTCCTTTACCCAGCCTCTGACACGAACTACGGTCAACCAGCACGGTCCGTAGGTCTGACCGTAGATGAGGGTCAGCAGCCAGTTAGAAGCAAATTATTGATTGGGTCAACTTCAAATGGTCATACCTCTTATAAAAAAATGAATTATGTGTTAGATGACCTATGATATGATAGATAATTGAATCATCTTTCCAACACCATCAAGTTTGCTAAAATCTGACCACCGAGTAAAAAGTTATGCTCGTTTTAGTGAAGACTTGCCGGACAGACTTGATCGGCGGACCCAAACGGCGCCCGGTATATCAAACGACGGACCGTCGTTCCTTCCGTTGATGGGATTCGCTAGAATTAAGATAGGGTTATTTTGGTCCTTTTCCTATTTCGTTGGACCCCTAAGCTACGTCGTTTAGACCCTAAATTATGTGGTTTTAGTCAGTTTAAGCCTAGAAACATAACTACAACTTACCTAAGTCAAATCATTAATCAAAACTTTAGAAAATTAGAACGCTAAGAGGAGAGAGAAGTCAAGAACCCTAGTTCAAGAACATATCAAGTTTTCTTCACTTCCATCCCAGTTATCAAAGGATTTCTCCGTGAAATTTGTCACCACGTATGTGGGATTTCACTAATGGATTCCTTTCACCCATTAGGTCCCTAGTTTTCAGTCAGTTTCTTGATTCTCTTATTATGACTAGACCTAGGGTTTCTTGAATGTTAGAATTTTTGGGTTCCTAGCTATTAGAATGATCCAAATCAGATTATTATGTTAATATTCAGTTTATTGCATGAATTTCAAAACCCTAGGTATGTATTTTTTTAGTTCTCGAATTACACATGCTAGGTCAGATATTTTAGTATTCAGTTATACATGCTTCAGTTTATGAATACATCATTATCATATTAATTGTTGCATTCTCAGTTTTGCATGTTCAGCTTGACTTATCCAGTAACTTACAGAAATTCAGTCACAATGTCATAATACCGAGTTGGACTAGGGTTCAGCGTACCCAAATAGTCCAAGAACTACTAGCCACGTAAGTTGTAAGTCCCCTCTGTGGACATCATTTACCTCTGTGGGCATCATTTCAGTGATCACGCCAGCATGCCTCTATACCTCTGGCAGGGTATATTGGTCCTCTCGATGGGGCGTATACATCGGACTCCACATTTAGCTCATGTGGTTTTATGTCAGTTATTAGTAGCTCCCACAGTTCAGTCATATTCTATTGCATTAACCATTTATCAGTATAGTCAGTATTCAGTTTCAGCATGTTATAAATTGACCACTGCATTTAGTTATCTCAGCATTCAGTATCTATATCCTGTTCAGAACATATCATTGCTTATTTGCTTTGTTCAGTTATATGTTATTCATGTATCTATCAATCATGTCAGTACCTTTCAAGTACTGACGCATACGTGTGCTACATCTTCTCCTGATGTAGGTTCAAGTTCTCAGCATCCAGATCACTCTTAGATCGGTTCCCATGTCCAGTTCAGCAGAATCAGCGGTGTGCCCTCATTCTCCGAGGATAATAGTCATGAGTTTCTTTTCAGTTAATTTTTTGTCCTTTAGTTTCAGTTTTGCTAGACTTAACTGGGACCTGTCCCAAGATTTCTAGTCAGTTAGAGGCTATTTTCAGACATAGTTAGATTCAGTTTAGTATTGAGTTAATATCTTCCTTGTATTAAACTCATCAGTTATCATTTATCTCAGTTATAGTATATGGGTATTCCCCATCCTTTTCATTTTATTTATTATTTAGCTTCTGCATAAGTTATTATTATCTTTAGTATGCTCATGATTATGCCAGCAGGGTTATCTTGGGGTCACTTGTTATCCTAGGTCCCGTGTCCGCATCTCGGGGGTAGTCTTGGGGCGTGACACTATCTATTTTGCATTAAAGTCGGATGAAACTTGCATTGAAAGATATTTACATTAAGTCGCATCTATTCGGAGGTGAAGGATGTGCACCCTATGTGTTATGTGTTCAAGTCGGAGGAAACTTGAGTTGAAAGATACTTGCATTTAAGTCGCGTCTATTCAGAGGTGAAGGATGTGCACTGATGCTTACCGTGACCAACGACACTAACCTACGGTATGAGTGTCTACGATCGTCGATAGTATAGTAACCCAACTAAAGGTTGGGGTCATGTCCCAAGTAAGTGGTTTTGAGAATTGATAGAAAAATACAATTTAGCTCTAACTAGTCGTAGCTAAAGACATTAACGATTAAAAACATAGTAAATTAAAGGGGGCGACACAAAAGTGTCAAATATCGATTGGGGTTTTGTCACAAGTAGTAAAAAACA
>NW_006239180.1:109988-134426 GCF_000226075.1 Solanum tuberosum | reverse complement strand
GGCCATCAGTCTAGCAGTCTTGGTTTCGCGACCTCCCTCTCGGGCAAGCCGAAAAAACATGAGTGGCTTTGTATTTGCAACTACAAACCCTTTAGATTAAACAACAACAACTAGGTGATATCACCATTAAACTACATGTAACCTATCGGCAAGCAAGAGCCAACAATAATATCAACACATATTTGCTAAATCACACCCCAAGAATGGGGGTTTTTAGCCACACATCGAGAAATAACAAAATACACCTAAAATGATACTAAAATCAAATGAGTATAAGAAATTAAACCTTCATTTAAGTAAATGAAGAAGAATGGAGAAGACCCACTTCCAACTTGGGGAAGATGAAATCCTTATCTCTTCAAGTCTCCCACAAAACCCTGTCCAAACTTGAGAGAAAATATCTAAAAATGTACTATTCTATTCTGAAAATAATAATAATGGTTCGGAACTTGTAAATTTAATAAAAGAATTAGTATTTATAGCCATTAGAAATTAGTGCAGGCGGATAGTTCGGTGAGGTTAGTCGAGTCCGCCGAATGACTCGGCGACTCTCCCTTCTTTTGTCTCATCGTTGTTGAGTGTTTGCCTACAGCATCTTCACATTCTGGACCACTGTGCGGTATAGTACTGCTTCGCAGAACTATTCGGCGAAGCGCCGACTACTCCTTTCATCGCCTTTTTGATCCTCTTCCTTCAGGGCTTCGCATATTGGAACAAAAGGCAGAGTCTGTCCTTTCGGTGAATCGTCAAAGGTTCTTGGCGATGCTCATGCTTCAGGTTCTTCGTTCTTTTCAGCCTTTTCGTTGCTTTTTGCGCCTAAGTGTCCATGCTTCCACTAAAGCTTCAAATACCTGAAACTTAATAGTTTTCATTAGATTTTGAGACAAAATAAGTATTCGAGGACACTATTTCTATCAAAATAAAGCCCTAAATAAGTCCAATTTGTGGACTCATCAACCCCCCAATTTAAACCTTTGCTTGTCCTCAAGCAAACTTGAGTTCAGCTGTTCAAAAAGGGTGTCTCAAACAGTGCTACAGAAGACTCAATCATGAGTGCACACAACAAGACTCAATTTACGTATTCAAGGATCAATTGTGTACTCAAAGATTCTAGTTGTGACACACCATTACCAAAAGATTCTCATGCTCGCAATACTTGCTACTTGTGCAAGTTCAAACGCAACAAAAAGTATCTAAATGCCCTCACATGAAGAATGATTCCATATTCACACATAGAGGTTAATCAATTCAAGATCAGGAATTAGATGCAACGCTCACACTAAAAAAGAGGAACACAATGCATGTTTTCACTCATAGGTTTGCCCTTATTTTCCAATCGACATTCGATTCGGCTTACTTAAGATCAAAAAGGTCTTTCTAAGGCTTGTAATGGGGCTGAGTGCAAATGTATGTTCATTTAGGCTCAGTGAGTTTTTCCTCGTGAGTTGTGGCCTTCTCAAAGCATTCCCTTCTTTTCCTTTATCAATTCTTTTTCTAGTGCTTCTAAGTCACCTTGTTATTCTCCTCCATGGATTTCTTGAAACCCGATTCCCTTCGTACTTTATTCCATATTTCTTTTCTTTTTTTCTTTTTCTTATTTGAATTGAAGGGGTTCCATTTTTATGCAATACCATGGGTTAAGTGGGACTTTTCTTGCACTTCTTGACTTCTCCTTTTCCTTTTCACTACACCCCCAACTTAGGCTTTTGGCCCAAGTTGGCTATTCGCTAAATCATAACTCAAGAGAATTGTAGGTAGTGGGTCAAGTAAGGTCTAGGGTTCATCAAGGTTCTTCCAATGAAAGGTAAGGCTCAAAGGATGTTCAAAACAGTTTCACATGCTCACGGGCAAGCCATAAAAGAGGTATATGTCAAATTTGGCTCACACTCTTTAAAGTTGCCTAAGATCATATCAAGAGGACACCTTTCTAAATCAATCAGACTAACAAGATAAATTCTAGGTTTATTCATGCAAGTTTCAAAGCAAGCTAATCACACAAGGCATCGACACTTAAGTCAAAAAAGACTACACACTTTCGCTAGTGTGCAACGGTCATTACAACAGAATCAATTCGATAAATGGCTAATCACAACGAGATGCAAAGAGTTCACATATTGTCTATGCAACTTCATTTGGCCTCATCATAGTCGTACATTCATGTTCGTTCAATTAAGAGCACTATTCAAGTCATCAGTATTGATCGAAACCGAGACTCAACTTTTTGCAAAAGAATAGCCATATTCAACTCTTGAGGGGCGGCAAAAATGTGCAAAAAATTCATAATTTTTCAGAAGGGTCAAAATCATTTGCAATTAAAAACAAAAGAGAGCCATGAGCTCAAACATCCACAAAAGCAATGTAAAAACAGTTATAAACAGAACAGCCCAAATATATACAAAGTAACAAAAAACACCAACACACAAGGTGTGGCCTCACCCCACCACAAATAAAATCATTTGTCCTCAAATGCAAGTAATAAGAATCCAAAAGTAGATGTAGGAAAGGTAGAGAGGAGGGTATAGAAAGGTCATGGCTACGCAGTCTATCTATCTATTGGGGCATTAGTGCCCCGAGTAGTCTCAGATGGAAAGGCAGTGCCAGATCCACTAGGGGCTGCTGTGGACGTAACTGTCTCTATTAGATCTGGCAGATCTCTGAATATGCCACATCTTGGCTCACTCTTATCTCCTCAACCTATGTTTCTATCAACTCCTCATTGGTTTCTGCATCCGACTCTGCCTGTGTTGCACCATCCCCTTGCACATCTCCGGTGGTCACAAGAACATCCTTATCATCTGCTCTCTCTATAAGTGAAGTGAAGTGGGTAGGCTTAAGGTAATATACGTCCTTTCTCAAACTTGCAATCTCAGCTTTTAGGGTCGTCACCTCAGAGGTTTCCCGTTGTCTGCTCTCACAAGCCATAACTCTCACTGTCAAGGCATCAACAGAACTCTGAATGTGAGTAAGTGCTGCTAGTATGGACCTGTCAATCATCTCTGGAACAGACCTTTCCAGTCTGGTAGCTCTCACATCAGTTGAATAGGCCAACTACCCCATCTTCAGGATCATGGCCTGAGCGATTCTGGTAGACTGGGAGGATGAGGAAGCACCTGGAGCCTGTGAGGAAGAAGAAGAAGGAGCTGGTATACCTGAGGGATCAGAATCTAGGGTTGACGAAGGTGTTTCTACTGATAATAAGTCAATATTGACCTCTGGAGAAGTATCTGATGGGGCTGCTCTTCTCCTGTCATCCTCCTCTCGTGTAAATTCCACCTCTTTACGCCGGATATCAGTGGAGGAAGATGGAGTGACTTCTATATTTCTATCAGGCTTTTGGGGTGCTCTAGCATGCCGGCATAACTCAGTAATCAAAACAGGAAATGGCATGGATGTCTGTGTCTGTTTGGCTCTCAAAGCCATCTCTTGTGAAACCAGTAGTCCCAGGTCGATCCGCCTCCTGGCCATGATAAAACCAAGGTAAGCCGCCTTAGGATGATGTAGAATGGACTTGTTCCAAGATGGCATGTTAGTGCTGCTGATGAAGCCAAACCAGTACTGGGAGGCGATGTCCATATCCCTTTTCTCAATAGGATCTCCCGCATCCAACCACCTCGGGGTGATGTCAGAAATCATCGGAGCTAACCAACCCTTCAGATCATCTAGGGACAGAACAATAGGCAAGCCCTCGTAGGGTAGTACCGAGTGCAGCGGTCGGCCTAATACAACATCAATATGCTCGCTGTGACACTCCACCTCCTTGCCTCTAACTAGAACCGACTTCACTGGTCGGAACTCACTAGCTTTTTTCTTATTTTTCGGGACCAACTCCCATAGGCTAAGTAGAATTCCCGGATCCAGGAAGGAATGTAAGAGCCCCGCAGCCTGGTGAACTTTTCGAACTCATGATATCTGAACGTGTCAAGCACCTCAGCATGCTTACCTTTCAAACCCTCTACAGATAGTAACTTTTCTTCTAGAATGGTTCGTAAACCATCGCCTTTTAGTCTGTTCAGCAACCTAGGTGGAGGTGGAGCTACAGGGAGGGCAGGAGCCGCTAGAGGTAGTGCTGGAGTTGGCACTGATTCGGTAGTCGGGGGAGTGGTAGCTGAAGGTGTTTCGGTAGCTGTGGGCTGATTTCTAGCCCTAAGTTCCTCCCTTCGATTTATCAAAGGTTGCTCATCCTCCAGCTCAGAAACAGCTGGTTCAACATTTGTGCTCTTTCTAGCGATGTGCTTTTTTCGTTTTCCTTTATCTCCCGGTGGAAGATCTTGCTTTCTTTTCTGTGAAGGTCGTGATCCTTCTTCATTGATTGTAATTCTCGTAGCCATTTTCTGAGGTGGTGCATTTTATCTGCAAAAGTTTGTGATTAGTCAGAAGAACAATCACACTAAACCACCAAAAATCTGAAGCAGACGGGTTTGCCGATCAGTCGGCGAATCGTCAAACCTCTTTAGCGAGCTAGGTAAAACTCGCCGAAGTGATTAGTTTGAAATCTAGGTAAATAAGGGAAGAAAGAGTCTATATGGAGAGACGCCGACTATCTTCGGTGACCACGGATGTGTCCACCGAAAGTTACAGATCTCTCAGCACTATGGAGATGAATGAAGGGTAATCTAAGGGTAAGAGAACCGCTGAATCGTTTGGCGAGCATGACCTAGCTCGCCAAATGATTCACCGTGCCTATTTTTCAACCCACTTCTTACAATCGACCTTACAAGCACTGAAAACGAAATTAAAGCATCCAGACATGAAATTCACACAAGACCCATACTTCCCTTCATTTCGGAATACTCAGACTTCTTTCGGTCCTACCAAATTTTAGCCATTACGATCACCCTTAAGAATGACGTCACCCATTCATTCATTGAGCAACTTTTGTTATTTAGCACAAATGTGGGTTGTTTAGGTGTTACCCAACTAATACAATGACAATCAAGTGGGACCCATTTCCATCGCAATCAAATTAAAGCACAAACAATAAGGCATTCAACTATTAAAATATTCCAGGTAACTAAGTACGGATTACACATAGCATATCAACTTATTTCTATCAAAGAGGCCCAGCACACGTCATTCTGATACTACAATTGCAAAAGAATGCAAAAACTTTTAAGATAAATTTGGGGTTTTATGGGCTAACTTTTAATGCCGATCAAATTGTTTTTTGAAACGACCCATTTCCATCGCAATCAAATTAAAGCACAAACAATAAGGCATTCAACTATTAAAATATTCCAGGTAACTAAGTACGGATTACACATAGCATATCAACTTATTTCTATCAAAGAGGCCCAGCACACGTCATTCTGATACTACAATTGCAAAAGAATGCAAAAACTTTTAAGATAAATTTGGGGTTTTATGGGCTAACTTTTAATGCCGATCAAATTGTTTTTTGAAACGCTAGACAGCAAAGAGATCCAACCCCAAGCACTATTTACCAATTGAAATAATAATGGAAAGGTAAAAATCTAAGAAACAGTACCTTTGGTGTGATTTTGAGGAGTTTTAGACGAGGGGAAGTGAGAGATTCAAACATTTTGACTTTTTGCCTTTATATAACCGTTCAGTTCTTTGTCATTCAGCGACGTTAATCTTATCACTGATAAAATCGGTGACGCGCCAAACGCATACTTACCTCTCCGAGTTTTACAGGACATCCCTTATTTTGGGGTCCCAACGGCGGATTAAGTTGGAGTCGCCGATAGATTCGGCAACTCGTCCACTGGGTCCTTGGCTCACCAACTTGGACTTCTCAACACCTTTCTTATTTTACCCTACAAAATCAGCACACCATTATTCGAACAGAATAATTAAAAGCAGTAAAACCTTGGGTTGCCTCCCAAGAAGCGCCTTATTTTACGTCATGGCACGATGTAAGTTCCGTCTCACCTCCATTATTGGGGTTAGCCCCAGTGTCTCTAGGTGACCCCAATAAGTCATTCGGGTGGAGATGAGGTACTACAAAACTCAGGAATGACCTGATCAGCTGGATTGATCTAGAGTGAGATCCAATCATTTGATTCAACATTTCAACATTCTCTTTCATTTCTTCCAACACCCGATCTTGATCAGTGATCTTTTGGAGGATGATTTGAAGTGTGTCCTTCACACGATTTTTCTCCCCATTTCTAGACTTCCTCCGCTCATGAGGGGGTGTGTACCTCCCCCTGCTATTGCATTAGACTTCCACCTCTGAGATTTTGGTGGCCAACTCGTTTAGCTGAGATGCCAGTTCGGTCAACAAGAGGTCCTTTTGGACTCCTTGGTTTATTTCGACCAATTTGTCACTACTCTACTCATCCATGCTCATCTAAATGGACAACTCAACGAAAAACAAAACTAAAAATAAAGTTAGTAAATTACAACTAAGAAGAACAAAAATTCTACTAATCTAAAAATTCTCAAATAACACCACTCCCGGGCAGCGGCGCCATTTTGATGCTTATCATGACCAATGACACTAACCTACGGTATGAGTGTCTATGATCGTCGATAGTATAGTAACTGTAACACCCTGTATCCTAGATAGAACAAAATATAGATTTTCAAAAGTTGCAGGTGCCACTGACGGTAGCCAACTACGGACCGTCAGTCAGCTCCGTCGATGGGCTAGTCAACTTTCATCTTTAGTCGCAAACGACGGTCAACCAGTACGGACCGTCAGTCGACTGCCGGCCCTTCAGTCAGCTTCGTCGATGGGTCAGTCAAATTTCTGCCTTCAGTCATGAACGACTGTCGACCAGTATGGACCGTTAGTCAAGTCATGGTCTGTCATTCCCGTCCGTCGATCACTCCGAGAACAGTTAAGTCGGGGGTCTTTTTGTCTATTCCTATTTCGTTGGACCCCTAAGCTACATTGTTTAGACCCTAAATTATGAGGTTTTAGTCAGTTTAAACCTAGAAACATAACTAGAACTTACCTAAGTCAAATCATTAATCAAAACGTAGCAACTTAGAGCGTACGAGGAGAAAAGAGGTCAAGAACCCTAGTTCAAGAACGCAACAAGTTTTCTTCATTTCCAGCCCATAAATCAAAGGATTTCTCCGTGAAATTCGTCACCAGGTAAGTGGGGGTTTCACTAGTGGGTTCCTTTCACCCATTAGGTCCCTAGAATTGAGTTAGTTTCTTGATTCCCATATTATGAATAGACCTAGTATTTCTAGAATTACAGCATATCATCATGAATTAGTTATTAACATGTTCTAAATCAGATTATCATGTTATTACATGATTTCTCGCATGAATTTCAGAACCCTAGATATGTATTTCTTTAATACTTGAATTACACATGTTAGGTCAGATATCTCAGTTATTCAGTTATACATGCCTCAGTTATTAATGCATCAATATCAATTTAATTGTTGCATTCTCAGTTTGCATGTTCAGATCGAGCTATCCAGTAACTTACAGAAATTCAGTCATAATATGTTAATTACTTAATCCATTGGGAGTAGCATAATACCGAGTTGGACTAGGGTTCAGCGCACCCATATAATCCCAAAACTACGAGCCACGTATGTGTAAGTCCCCTTTGTAGGCATCATTTTAGTGATCACGCTAGTATGCCTCTACACCTTTGGCCAGGTGTATTGGGTCCTCTCGATGGGGAGTATACATCAGACTCCACATTTAGCTCATGTGGTTTTATGTCGGTTATTAGTAGCTCCCATAGTTCAGTCAGATTCTATTGCATTGACCATTTAGCAGTATATCCAGTATTAAGTTTCAACATGTTATTCAGTTATCTCAGCATTCAGTATCTATATCATGTTCACATTATGTCATTGCTTATTTGCTTTGTTCGGTTATATGTTATCTCAGTTGTATTCTATCATGCATGCTCAGTACCTGTCAAGTACTGACGCATACTCTGCGCTACATCTTCTCGTGATGTAGGTTCAAGTTCTCAGCACCCAGATCATGCTTAGATTGGTTCCCGATCTCTAGTTCAGTAGAATCAGTGGTGAGTCGTCATTCTCCGAGGATAATAGTCATGAGTTTCTTTTCAGTATTTTTAGTCCTTTAGTTTCAGTTTTGCTAGACTTAGTTGGGGCCTATCACAGCATTTCTAGTCAATTAGAGACTATTTTCAGACATAGTTAGATTCTGCTTAGTATTTGAGTTTGATGTTTCTGTGTATTAAACTCACCAGTTATCATTTATCTCAGTTATAGTATATGGGTATTCCCTATCTTTTCATTTTTATTTATGATTTAGCTTCTGTATCAGCTTACTATCTTTAGTATGCTCATGATCATGCCAATAGGGTTAGCTTGGGATCACTTGTGGTCCTTGGTGCCGTGTCTGAGTCTCGGGGTAGCTCGGGGCGTAATAAACTTGGTATCAGAGCACTAGGTTTAAGAGTCCTAGGATGTCTAAAAAACCGCACTAAGTAGAGTCCTTTTCATGGGTGTGAAGTGCACCACATCTAATGAGAGGGAGGCTATGAAGTGTTTTAGGAAAACTTCACTTTCTTGATATTTTTATCGTGCGTTGGTATGATCTCCTTTCTAATCCATCGTTATCCTCTTAAGATCATGCCTCCTTGTAGAGCTTATACAAGGAATGTGAATTCCTGGAATGCAAATGCAACTCATCCAGTCCCAGATCAGGAAGCTTCGAATGCCGAATTTTAAAATGCTATCAAGTTGTTGGCTCAGAGTGTGACTAACCAAAACAATCAGCAGGTTCCAGTTCCTACTAATAGAAATGATGGATCAGTGGCAGCTAGAGTTTGAGATTTTGTCAGCATGAATGGGCCTGAGTTTTAAGGGTTGCAAGTTGGTCAGGACCCATAGAACTTCATTGATGAGGTGAAGAAAATATTTGTAGTGATGCAAGTGACTGGTAATGGTAAGGCTCAGTTGGCATCCTACCAGCTTAAGGATGTGGATCACATATGGTACACTCAATGGAAAGATTAACGGGCTACTTTATCATTTGTAACTCCTTACATAGCTTTCCAATTTAGTGTTAGCCCCGAAATTCTTTCAGAACCCTTCTCAGTCTCTACTCCAGTCGGTGACCCAGTTATAGTTAGATGGGTATACAGAAATTGCCTTGTCACAGTCTCTCAGAAAGTCACCTCAGCAGATCTTGTAGAGTTAGAAATGGTAGACTTCGATGTCATTCTAGGCATGCATTGGTTACATTCTTGTTATGCCTCATTCGATTGCAGAACTAGGATTGTTCGTTTACAATTTCCAGACGAACCAATCCTAGAATGAAAGGTTAGCATCTTAGCGCCTATGGGTCGATTCATTTCTTACCTTAAGGCTAGAAAGATTATCTCTAAGGGTTATCTCTATCATCTAATTCGGGTTAAGGATTCTAGTTTCGAATCCCCAACTCTTGAGTCAGTCCCTATAGTCAATGAGTTTCCAAAAGTGTTTCCAGATGATCTTCCCAGAGTTCCTCCCGAAAGGGAAATCGACTTTGGAATTGATCTCCTTCCAGATACCCAGCCTATCTCTATTCCTCCTTATAGAATGGCTCCAGCTGAGCTTAAGGAATTGAAAGAGCAGTTGAAAGACCTTCTAGATAAGGGCTTCATCAGACCAAATATTTCTCTATGGGGTACACCAGTGTTGTTCGTAAAGAAGAAAGATTGTTCTCTCAGAATGTGCAATGACTATAGGCAGTTGAACAAGGTCACAATCAAGAATAAGTATCCCATCGCTAGGATTGATGACTTGTTCGACTAACTTCAGAGTGCTAGTCATTTTTCAAAGATAGACCTCAGATCAGGTTATCATCATCTTAGAGTCAGAGATAGTCACATTCTGAAGACAGCCTTCAAGACTCGGTATGGTCATTACGAATTTGTAGTTATGTCATTTGGACTAACCAATGCTCTTGCAGATTCCATGGATTTGATGAACAGAGTGTTCAAGCAGTACTTGGACTTGTTTGTTATTGTTTTTATTGATGATATCCTCATTTACTCTAGGAATGAGGAAGAACAAGGAAGTCATTTGAGGATTGTCCTGCAAATTCTCAAAGATCGCCAGTTATTCGCTAGGTTTAACAAATAAGAGATTTTGGTTGCAATTAGTTGCTTTTCTTGGGCATATAGTGTTTAGTGAAGGGATTCGAGTAGATTCCCAAAAAATAGACTCAGTGAAACAATGGCCCAGACCTACCTCTCTGACAGATATCAGAAGTTTCTTGGGTCTAGCAGGTTATTACGGATGGTTTGTGGGAGGATTTTCGTCCACTGCCTCTCCATTGACTAAGTTGACTCAGAAGAAGGTCAAGTTTCAGTGGTCAGATGATTGTGAGAAAAGCTTCACAGAGCTGAAAACCAGGCTAACTACAGCACTTATTTTGACTCTACCAGAGGGTTCAGATAGCTATGTTATATATTGTGATGCATCCAGAGTAGGCCTAGGTTGTGTGTTGATGCAGTGAGATAAGGTTATAGCTTATGTTCTAGATAGCTTAAGGTGCATGAGAAGAATTATCAGACTCATGACCTCGAGCTTGCAGCAGTGGTCTTTGCTCTCAAGATTTGGAGACACTACTTGTATGGTGTTCATGTAGATCTGTTCACAGACCATAAGAGCCTCCGGTATGTATTCACCCAGAAAGAGTTGAATCTTCGCCAGAGAAGGTGGCTTGAGTTCCTCAAATATTATATTATGACTGTGCATTACCATCCGGATAAGGCGAATGTAGTAGAAGATGCTCTTAGCAAATTATCCATGGGTAGTGTAGCACATGTTGAGGAAGAAAGAAGAGAGATAGCAAACGATGTACACAGACTAGCTCACCTAGGAGTTCGTCTTATGAGCATATCAGATGGTGGTGTAACGGTTCAAAATGGGGCAGAATCTACTTTGGTAGTGGAAGTTAAGGAAACGCAAGGCAGCGATCTGATGTTTCTTGAACTCAAGGGTGCAGTCCACCAACAGAGAGTTGAGGTTTTCTCCCAAGAAGGATATGGTGTGCTTCGCTACCAGGTTAGATTATGTGTTCCTAATGTGGGTGAGTTGAGACAGCATATTCTTGCAGAGGCCCATAACTCCAGATATTCTATCCATCCAGGCACCACTAAAATGTACCGCGATCTGCGAGAAGTCTATTGGTGGAATGGTATGAAAAGAGATATAGCAGACTTTGTGGCTAAGTGCCCCAATTGCCTGCAAGTCAAAATAGAACATTAGAAACCAGGAGGCATGACTCAAGAGATTGGCATTCCTACTTGGAAGTGGGAAGTGATCAACATGGACTTTATCACAACTTTACCTCGTACTCGCACACAGCATGACTCCATTTGGGTGATTGTTGATAGGGTTACTAAGTCTTCTCGCTTTTTAAAGGTCAGGACTACAGATTCGGCAGAGGATTATGCCAAGCTTTACATTAATGATATTGTGAGGTTGCATGGGGTTCCTTTGTCTATCATCTCAGATAGAGGTCCTCAGTTTACCTCTAATTTCTGGAAGTCATTTCAGAAGGGTCTTGGTACTCAGGTTAACCTTAGCACAATATTTCACCCACAGACGGATGGTCAGGCAGAGAGTACTATTCAGACCTTAGAGGACCTTTTGAGAGCTTGTGTGATCGACTTCAAGGGTAGTTGGGACGATCACCTTCCTCTTATTGACTTTGCCTACAACAATAGTTAACATTCCAGCATTCAGATGGCCCCTTATGAGGCATTGTATGGGCGTAGATGTAGATCTCCAGTTGGTTGGTTTAAGGTAGGTGAAGCAGCCTTGATAGCACCAGATTCTGTCCTTGATGCTATGGAGAAAGTGCAACTCATTAGAGATAGACTTAAGACTGCCCAGAGTCACCAAAACTCTTATGCAGATGTGACGAGAAGGGAACTAGAGTTCCAAGTTGATGATTGTGTTTTCCTGAAAGTATCACCTATGAAGGGGGTGACGAGATTTGGCAAGAAAGGGAAGCTTAGTCCTAGATATGTAGGTCCTTACCGGATCTCAAAAAGAATTGGTAAATTGGCTTATGAGTTAGAGTTGCCAGTAGATTTAGCAGTAGTGCATCCAGTCTTTCACATTTCACTTTTGAAGAAGCATTTGGGTGATCCAGTATCCGTAGTGCCATTAGAGACTGTGGCTGTAAAAGATAGCCTTTCTTATGAGGATGTACCAGTTGAGATTCTTGATCGTCAAGTTAGAAGGTTGAGAAACAAAGAAGTCGCTTCAGTCAAGGTTTGGTGGAGGAGTCAGTCCGTAGAGGGTGCCACTTGGGAAGCAGAAACGGCCATGAAAACCAAGTATCCTCACCTCTTTCCTTCTGATTCCACTCCAGCTCGAGGTAATAGTTCCTCTTCAATTTTTCAGTCATTCTTGCGTAAATTCAGTCTTAGAATCATGTTCCTTCAGTTTGTACTTGCATTTTCAGCGTATTTGCATGTTCTTGGAACTCAGTTCAGTCAGAAATTCAATTCTCAGTGTTTAGTGATAGGGATTGCAGCCCTTTCCTCTATTTCAGCTAGTTTAGTCTTCATTCGAGGACGAATGTTCTCAAGGGAGAGATAATGTAACACCCCGAATCCTAGATAGACCAAAATGAAGATTTTCAGAGGTTGTAAGTGCCACCGACAGAAGCCAACTACGGACCGTCAGTCGACTGACGGCCCGTCAATCAGCTCTGTCGATGGGCAAGTCAACTTTCAGTCTTTAGTCGCAAACGACGGTCGACTAGTACGGATCGTCAGTCGAGTCACGGTCCATCAGTCCCGTCCTTCGGTCACTCGGACAGAAGTTAAGTCGGGGGTCTTTTGGTCTTTTGGTCTTTTTCTCTTTTGTTAGACCCCTAAGAACCGTCGTTTAGACCCTAAATTATGAGGTTTTAGTCAGTTTAAGCCTAGAAACATAACTAGAACTTACCTACGTCAAATCATTAATCCAAACATAGAAACTTAGAGTGTAAGAGGAGAAAAGAGGTCCAGAACCCTAGTTCAAGAACGCAACAAGTTTTCTTCAGTTCAAGCCCAGAAATCAAAGGATTTCTCCATGAAATTCGTCACTGGGTATGTGGAATTTCACTAGTGGGTTCCTTTCACCCATTTGGTCCATAGAATTCAGTTAGTTTCTTGATTCCCATATTATGAATAGACCTAGGGTTTCTAGAATTACATCAGATCATCATGAATTAGTTATTAACATGTTCCAAATTAGATTATCATGTTATTACATCATTTCGCACATGAATTTCAGAACCCTAGCTATGTATTTATTGAGTTCTTGAATTACACATGCTAGGTCAAATATCTCAGTTATTCAGTTATACATTCCCCAGTTATTAATGCATCAATATCAGTTTAATTGTTGCATTCTCAGTTTGCATGTTTAGATCGATCTATCGAGTAACCTACATAAATTTAGTCCTAATGTGTTAATTACTTAATCCATTGGGAGTAGCATAATACTGAATTGGACAAGGGTTCAGCGTACCCATATATTCCCAAAACTATGCGCCACATAGGTATAAGTCCCCTTTGTGGGCATCATTTTAGTGATCACGCCAGTATGCCACTACACCTTTGGCCGGGTGTATTGGGTCCTCTCGATGGGGCATATACATCGGACTCCATTTTTAGCTCATATGGTTTTATGTCGGTTATTAGTAGCTCCCACAGTTCAGTCAGATTCTATTGCATTGACCATTTATCAGTATATCCAGTATTAAGTTTCAGCATGTTATAAATTGGTCACTGCATTCAGTTATCTCAGCATTCAGTATCTATATCATGTTCAGAATATGTCATTGCTTATTTGCTTTGTTCAGTTATATGTTATTTTAGTTGTATTCTATCATGCATGCTCAGTACCTTTCAAGTAATGATGCATACTCTGCACTACATCTTCTCGTGGCGTAGGTGCAGGTTCTCTGAACCCAGATCACGCTTAGATCGGTTCCCGATCTCCTGTTCAGCAGAATCAGTGGTGAGTCTTCATTCTTCGAGGACAATAGTCATGAGTTTCTTTTCAGTATTTTTAGTCCTTTAGTTTCATTTTTGCTAGACTTAGTTGGGGCCTGTCCAAGCATTTCTAGTCAGTTAAAGGCTATTTTCAGACATAGTTAGA
This sequence comes from Solanum tuberosum, assembly GCF_000226075.1. NCBI lineage: Eukaryota > Viridiplantae > Streptophyta > Magnoliopsida > Solanales > Solanaceae > Solanum > Solanum tuberosum. The sequence continues at coordinate 120,362 of NW_006239180.1, read as the reverse complement.
TTCAGATTAGTATTTGAGTTTGATGTTTCTTTGTATTAAACTCATCAATTATCATTTAACTCATTTATAGTATATGGGTATTCCCCATATTTTCATTTTTATTTATGATTTAGCTTCCACATCAGTTTATTATCTTTAGTATGCTCCTGATCATGCCAATAGGGTTAGCTTGGGATCACTTGTGGCCCTAGGTCCCATGTCCGCGTCACGGGGGAAGCTCGGGGCCTGACTGTAACCCAACTAAAGGTTGGGGTCGTGTCCCAAGGGAGAGGTTTTTGAGAATTGATAGAAAATACAATTTTAGCTCTAACTATTTGTAGCTAAAGACATTAACGATTAAAAACATAGTAAATTAAATGGGGTGACACAAAAGTGTCAAATATCGATAGGGGGTTTTGTCACAAGTAGTAAAACCAAATAAAATTAACAAGAAAATCAAGTATGAGGAAATGTTCTTGGGGTGTGACCACAATACAAGTTGAGATAAATCGTTGGGTACATGCTTTCAATAGGAAATTTACAAGATAATAGTGACTAGGCTAAGCTTTAGATGGAAATAAGTTCCCTCTGGGCAACTTACCCCGTTTCAAATGGGTTCCTCTCGGACACCCATTTGCCGCATGAAGACCAGCCTACGCCTTACCCCACTCACTCTCTCGAGCTGAGTGTTAGGATATGGGACTAGGGCTCACCGTCTCGGGCAGAACCCCATGTCGACCCACTCCTTAGGCCATCAATCTAGTGGTCTTGGTTTCGCGATCTCCCTCTCGGCAAGCCAAAAACACATGGGTGATTTTGTATTTGAAACTACAAACCCATTAAATTAAACCACAACCACTAGGTGAAATCACCATTAAAATACATCTACCCTATTAGCAAGCAAGACCCAACAACAATATCAACACATATTTGCTAAATCACACCCCAAGAATAGTGGTTTTTAGCCACACTTCAAGAAATAACAAAATACACCTAAGATGATACTAAAATACAAATAGGGTATAAGAAATTAAACCTTGATTTAATTAAATGAAGAAGAATGGAGAAGACCCACTTCCAACTTGGGGAAGATGAAATCCTTATCTCTTTAAGTCTCCCACAAAACCATCTCCAAACTTGAGAGAAAATATCTAAAAATGTACTATTCTAATCTGAAAATAATAATAATGGTTTGGAACTTGTAAAATTAATAAAAAGTTTATTATTTATAGCCATCAGAAATTAGTGCAGGCGAATAGGTCGGCGAGGTTAGTCGAGTCTGCTGAATGACTCGGCGACTCTCCCTTCTTCTACCTCATCGTTGTTGAGTGTTTTCCTACAGCATCTTCACGTTATGGACCATTGGGCGGTATAGTAATGCTTCACATAATTATTCGGCAAACTGCCGACTGCTCCTTTCATCGCCTTTTTTATCCTCTTCCTTTAGGGCTTCGCATGCTGGAACAAAGGGAGGAGTCTGTCCATTCGGCGAATCGCCAAAGGTTCTTGGCGATGCTCATGCTTCAGCTTCTTCATTCTTTTCAGCCTTTTTGTTCCTTTTTTGCGCCTAAGTGTCCATGCTTCCACTAAAAACTTCAAATACCTGAAACTTAAGAGTTTTCATCAGATATTGAGACAAAATAAGCATTCGAGGACACTATTTCTATCAAAATAAAGCCCTAAATGAGTCCAATTTGTGGACTCATCATGCACCCTATCTATTATGCGTTCAAGTCGGAGGAAACTTGCGTTGAAAGATATTTGCATTCAAGTCGCATTTATTCAGAGGTAAAGGATGTGCACCCTATCTATTATGCATTCAGGTCAAAGGAACCTTGCGTTGAAAGATATTTGAAGTTAAGTCACATCTATTTGGAGGTGAAGGATGTGCACCTTTCTAATCTGTTGTTCAAGTCAGAGGAGACTTGCATTGAATGATATTTGTATTTAAGTCACATCTATTGGGAGGTGAAGGATGTGCACCGTATCTATTTCACGTCGAAGTCGGAGGAAGCTGGCGTTGAAGGATAGACATTCAGGTCCTACCGATGGATCATGTTCATCCGTCCTACCAATGGACATGCATTTAAATCCTACCGATGGATCATCTTCATTCGTACTACCGATGGACGTACATTCAGATCCTACTGATGGATCATTTTATTTCATCCTACCTATGGACAAGCATTTATATTCTATCGATGGATCATCTTCATTCGTCCTACCAATGGACATGCATTTATATCCTACCGATAAATCATCATCATTGGTCGTATCGTAAGGGATGTTACCTTTTTCTTTAATTTTGTCACTCATAATGAGTTTTGTCTTTGTATTTTTGAGAACATCCAAAAGGATGCATTCTCGAATGAGAATGTAACACCTCGCTTATTGAAAGAACTAGAAAGACTTAGAATTGGAAGGAAACCGTTATTTGAAAATAATCAAATTTGGAAAGTTTGACAATTTTAAGCTAAGTATGAGCTTTGGGTCGAGTTCAAACGACCATAACTCCTAGCTCAGGATGAGTTAGGTTTGCTACTGATACCGTAGGAAATATCTTTGAATTATCTTTCCAACGCCACCGAGTTTGCTCAGTTTTGAGTTTATATGAGGGACATATGTCCATTCAAATTTGAGTTGTCTAGATAAGGAATGTCAAAAGTGGATTTTAGAAGGGTATTATGGTCTTTTCACTAACCAATTAAGTAAATTCAGTTTTGGTAATTAAGTTAGGGACAAAACTGATTGGATTCAGTTAAGCTTCAAAAAAATAAGTTAGGGTTTTGAGAAAAGAGAAAAAAGAAGAGGAAAGAGGAGAAAAGAGGAATGGATCAAGGCGTTCGTCGAGGTTCTTGCATTTTGTTGCTAATTTTTGCCATGGGTTTAATCCTTAAGATGTATGTAAGCTTACATAGTGTTGGGTTTGTTCACCCACACGCCAATCATGTTATTTTCAGCGCAATTTCATTCTTGAAGTTGAAAGATTAGGGTTCTTGATGAGTTCTTGATAAGTGTTCTTGAAGTTCATCCTAAATCTTGTTTTGTTGGGGTTTTGATGATTTCTTTAGATGAAAGTGAGTGTTTTGTGAGCTGTATTGAGTATATTAGAGTTTACTTATGTTAAGTAATCGAATCCAAGTGATTGGGGAAGAAACCGTTCAATTCTAGGCGACTTAGGGTGAGAAAGCGAGCAAGGCAATTCGTCGGGTTTTCTGGGTTGGGCCTGGCGCGTCACGCCAGTCAGTGCGCCCCAAATTATGGTCTGAATTTTAGGGGCCGGTACCCACGCCACTCAGTGTGCCAGGGTCAGCTGCCCCTTCTCGTTTGCAATCGATTGTTCCGTTTGAGTTCTTTCGAAGGGTACCTTCACTCCTTTTCGATTGTAACTACTCTAAGCTACTTCTAAACACCTATAAGTCATTCATAACATTATCATAACCTTGAATTCATAATTCAAATTCAAGGTAGAGTAAAGAATTAAGTTTTGAGAATTCTTTCAGACATTCTAAGAAAAATCCCTTTAAGTCCTTTTGTGGAGTCTTCTACAACTTCTAGAAACTTGTTTCAAGACTCGAGCAAGTGAGTATGAGAATGAGGAAAATGTATTCATGAGTCTACTTTGTCATAACGATATCCTTCATATCATGAACCCTAACTCTTGAATTCATAATTCACATTCAAGAGAGAGTTAAGTAGAGTTAACAAAAGTGTTTGAGTTCAATTACGAATCCTTTGAGATCAACTATCCTTTGAGATAATATTTGAGTAAATACGTATAAGAATGAGAAGAGTCGGATACATGAGTTCCATATTGTTAGGTAGACCCTTGAGTCGAGTCATTCATGCCCATAAATTCTGCATGAACTTCATAAGTTGAGTACCTTTGAGAGGAGTAGTATATTCAAGTTCTAAATCTTGAGTATTGAGTTCCTAACCCTTCTGAGATTATATTCCTAATCATGACATGTTACCTATGAAGTCCTTAAGTTAGATAATTTCTATGTTTCTTATTATCCATGGCTCTGATAACATTTTTCGGTGCGGAACTGGTCGTTGGTGAATTCATGAAAGTGGTAGTGTGGTAGATGGTAGTGTACCATTTTTTGGTGCGGAACTGGTAGTTGGTGAATTCATGAAACTGGTAGTGTGGTAGATGAGTATTTTATTTTAAAGATTTTATTATAATATTCTTTTGCTAAGTGTCTTAATCTTGATCAAAAAAGGCAGAATTTACGCAATTTCTTTTCTAAGAAAGTAGATCATAGTGATTGATGGCTCTTTCAATCCGGCGAAATGGAATTGGCGTGTACCAATTTGGGTCAGATAACATGGCTAAGCAAGAAGGCAAAGGTATAATTGTTCAAAAAATATGCAGAACTAATTTCATATATTCCTGAATATCATATATATGATTGAATAAATTTATGTTAGTTATTATGTATCAGAATTATTTGAATCATGATTTCTAGTTTATTAGCACACTGGAAACAGGGAGTCATAGATAGAAAATAGAGTTTGAGAAGTCTGTTTCATTTATCTTATTAAATGTTTTAAAGACTTAAGTTGCCTATTTTATGGAGAGTTGAATTTATTATTTTTATTCAGAGTTATTCATTTGAGTTAAAAATTTGTAATTGAGTTCACTGAATTTTATTCAATTTTAAGCTTGCATGCTTGAGTTAGTCTACCGCTTGTAGTCAGCCATGATGAGGGTTCGCTTGGGGACCAACAGTGGTTCTCAAGTGCCTGCCACATCTAGGATGTAGACTTGGGCCGTGACAGAGCCACATGTGTGTATTACATCAACAAGGACACAACACAACGTGCAACCTTTTGGAAAAAAGTCCAGGATCGACTTCCACCACATTCCAACCACAGTTTTATTTGGAGGTCATATGTTCGGTCAATATCGGGTTTGTCAATATTCTTTGTCCATGATTTCATTCATCAATCATATCCAACAAAAGATGTCTAGATAAATATATATAATATTTACCCTCGAGAATTTTTGGTGGATCTTGTCTATTTAGTGCTTCTTTCATGATTCTTGAATTAGAAGTTGTACCTTCCCACCCAACTAACAATATGTGAATTTTAAATCAAATGTGCATGCAGCTAGTATATTTTGTGTTGTATAATCTTTTCTCTCACGATATTTTGGGTACCTTTTAAATTATAAATTTTGGGTACATTTTAAAATTATAAATTTTGGGTACCTTTTAAAATTATATTTTTTTGTTATTATACCAATATATAACATATCAAAAAAGAAAACTTGTTCTTTAAAATAGTTTAATAAGATTGCCCATGAGATAATCTTGCTAAGATAGTAGTGTAACTTTTTACGGCTTGGATTGAAATGGACAAAGCTGATAAATGGATGGATTGTACCAAACTAGGACATATTGCACTAATTATATCTAAATAGGTTATTTTTGTCACTATAGTTAGGGCATCTTATAAATCTATAACCCTACGCATAATTAATACATATATTGTATTATATTTATCTCTAATAATATACTACTTGAAAATGTAAAAATGAAGAAAAAAAATAGTACACCTCACATATGATCAAAGTTCAGTATCAAGTTAACGATATAGGCAAAGATCTTAACAAAAACAAATAAACAAGAGATGCTCCATTTTCTAAATAAACACACCTTTTGAGATAAGTATGTAAAATTAAAAAAACTCAAGAGATCTATCAACAATAAATAGATATTAATCAATTGTATAGATCAGAGAATATAACAAAAATCTTTTTTCATTTCAGTTGTCTCTACCTTTTTCTTCCCCCTCCTCTTTGAGTTAGAAGAACTACAACACACACAAGTATCAGAAATAAAGAGGTAAATGACAAAGAAGTGAGGCTAAAAAAAAAATTTAGAAAAAATATTGATATTGTATATCTTATGTACTTCTAATATCAAATTATGTACATCAATATATTGTATCAAAAAAATCTGGTCAATATTTAAAAAAGGTAAAATGTTAAAATGAGCTTAAAATAAGTAATAAGTGTGCACATTTTGAAATTATGCTAGATTTTTCTATATCACTCAAGATTATAATAAATCACAATTATTAGAATTGCACAACATGCTGTTACAATTTTCTGTAAAATTTTGTGTTTATTAATTAATTTGTAACTAATGATATTCACCTTCTATTTCTAAAATAATTTCTCGGTCAATTATTTCCTCACAAAAGTCAAGACTATGTAGAATATTTAATGTTTATAATTCTACATCAATTTTTGAAAAGAGGAATTATATTACATCATATTGTATATACTAAATTAATGCTGAATTAGATGACTTTATGAGGGTCCTTTAAATGATTTTACCAAATGAAATGGAATACATTGGCTAAGGGATAAGGTAACGTCATTTAAATCTATTTCGAATGGAAAGAAGGTTATGTGATCACATTTCTTCTAACTAAATTTTATGTGATCTAAACTCTAACTACCCTCAAGATTACTCAAGTCGGTATATCTACCAAATGGGTCGGTTATGATAAATTTATTAGAATTTGAGTTTATAAATTGATGACCTACTGACTCACTCAAAAGTTATTTCGGTTACAATTTATTTCTCCTTTAAATAAATATTTCTCCTTTTCTATGACACAAACAATATCTATTCTGTCAAAAATATTGAAGACTTAGTTCCAAATAAATCATCAAATAAGAATATAAATTAATGATGATAGACAATAGGCAAATTGTAGTAGGAAACCTTTTGCTCTTAAATTCCATCATAATGACAAGGAACTTGATATACTTCTCACTTTGATTTGGAAACGTATCCTTAACTTGGTTCAAGTAAGAGAATGCCTCATCAGTTGTCATTTTTGGCTTTCTAGCACCAGCTCTATCAACAACACTATCGCCACTTATATTACCCAAACCACCTTAAGAAACTTATGATTGACTTTGACACATAGAGCCATAGCTAAAAGTTGGCAGTAAAATTTGTTTGTCCAATTTATTAATATAGAGTAATGTTATACTCTCATCCACTTGAAATCAATATTTATCTTTGGATTAAAGAAAAATCTTTTAAAATTTCCTTCAAAATCGACAAATCCTTTGATATGATACAACCAAATAAATAGTGGTATTGTTGATATGTTGGAGCCATTAAAATAACAAAGAATTATCCGAAAAATAAAAAACAATCTAGATCAACTCTAACAACACAACATAGGTAAAGACCCAATCTTTTTCTTCAGTTGTGCGTGATAAAGTTGAGTAGAAGGAAAAAAATTGATTTTAGATAGTCTAAGTTGTTAATTAAGTTATAAAAAAAAAGGCATCTAACAATTCTTGATCACTAACATACACATACTATACATCATAGGAATTAAAAATAACTAATTTATCAACTATTCACCTAAACAAGTTATGTACGTACAAACTCGATCCGAAAAAATGAACATAAGATAAGATCTTATGAATCTCTGTGGGAAAACTCAAATGGAGAGTCATCTCTCAATCTCTTCATGCTGCAAAAATAGAACAACAAAAATAAATTTTATGGCTAAAAAATTCAAACAACAGATGCTCCATTCTCTAAACGTACTCACCTTTTGAGATAAGTATGCAAAATAAAAAGTCTCAAAAGATCTATCAACGAAAAATAGATTTGAATCAATTTTTTAGATGAGAGAAAATAAAAAAATCTTTCATCAGTTAAGTTCTCTCTACCTTTTTCCTCTCCCATCCTCTTTGACTGAGATGAACTACAACACACACAAGTTTGAGAATAAAGAGGAAAGTGGTAAAGAAGTGAGGAAAAAAATAAATTGAGAAAAAAAAAATATTGCTATTGTATATCTCATGTGCTTCTAATATCAAATTATACACATATGTATATTGTATGAACAAAATTTTGTCAATATTCAAAAAAGGTAAAATTTTAAAATGAGCTTAAAATAAGTAATACGAGTGCACATTTTGAAATTATGCTAGATTTTTCTACATCACTATAGATTATGATAAATGACAATTATGAGAATTCCACAACGCGTTGTTAGTCCTTTCTATAGAATTTTGAGTTTATTAATAAATTTTCAACTAATGCAATTCACCTTATATTTTCGAAACAATTGTGCGGTTAATAATTTTCTCACAAAAGTCTAAGACTATGTTGGATATTTAATATTTATAATTAAACTTCAATTTTTGCAAAGAGGAATAAGATTACATCATATCATATATACTAAAAACTATATAATGTTGAATTGGATGACTCTATGAGGGTCATTTAAATGATTTCACCAAATGAAATGGAATACTTTGGCTAATGGATAATTTTACAGTCATTTGAATCTATTTCAAATGGAAAGAATATTATGTGATCACATTTCTTCTAACCAAATTTTATGTGATCTAAACTCTAACTCTCCTCAAGATTACTTGGGTAGGTATATCTACCAAATGGATCGGTTATGATAAATTTATTTGAATATAAGTTAATAAATAGATGAATTAGTGCCTCACCCAAAAGTTATTTTGGTTCAAATTTATTGGGATAAAATGTGGCTCATGCCCCAATTCACTCACTGCTTACTAAGTTTCTGTTGCTTTATTTGTTCTTTTATAATTTTTTTGTACCTATTAAAATTATATTTTTTCTTTATTAAACCAACATAAAACATATCAAATAAGACAAATTATTGGTTAAAACATTTTGATAAGATGTACCTAAGATATTAATGTAACACCCTGGAAAAGTTTTGAGCTAAGACTTAAACCATCCTTCGTAGAGAGTACATTTTTACCAACGAATATAATTTTTTCTTAAGTGCTAAGGTCACTAGATGTAGCACCTTGAGTTCCAAACAGAACTAAAAAGAATTCATTCAAGACATTCCTAGGTTCCTTTAAGTTTTGGGTCAACTTCATATGACCATAACTTTCTGTACAGGATGCGTTAGGTGGCCCATAAGATATCAAATGAAAGGTATTTGAATTATATTTCCAACGCCACCAAGTTTGTTAACTTTTGAGCCTGTATGAGTGAGATATTCCCTTTTGAAGTCAGGTTGTCCAGTTAAAAAGAGTTACCCAAAAATATAAGGGGTATTTTGGTCTTTTTCATACCCAATCAGATTTAATTTATTTTTAGTAATAATTTACGGGTCTATAAATATTATAATCGGTTCATTCATCCCCAATACACATAGGGTTTTAGTTGAGAGTTCAAAAAGAAAAAGGAGAAAAGACGAGAAAATAGGAAAGGATCAAAGCGTTCGTCAAGATTCTTGAGTTTTATTGCAGATTTTCTCCATGTATTGTTGGGATATATACTATTAAACATATGTTAAGAAATAATATTTATTATTGAATAAATATTTGCTCAATTTTAATAGATCATATAATCGTTTATGGTGTTTGTTTACTTATATAATAGATAATTTAGTGTGTAGAGTTTTAGCTTATACACAGAGGATTAAATTATCGGTTCTTATAAGTATAAAGTTTTTTGTTCACAATCTAGAATGGAAATTGGACATGTCATCGGTACGATTGTAGCAATAGATTAAATGTAATTTATCTTGATTATGGGAACGGTATAGTTCCAACTTCTTGTGCTAGTGCACTTTGTATGTAATGTACGGGACCAAGTAGAGATAGTTGTTTTAGACTGGCTGACAAAAACATATTATGTAAACTATTAAATATACTTATATTCTTAATCCTAATATAACTATTATGATCTGTATATATTAATTATCGTTTTGACTTATTAAAAGGTGAGATTCTGAGATGGGTCAATAGGCCTAGTAGATTGGATGATAATAATATATATTGGTGAAATAATAAGTTAGTTGATGGAATTTATGTCTCGTTATAGAGATTGATTGATATGCCTTTTCTAGAAACTTAGAAGTTTTTGTTGGGTTTTAAAGGTGTGAATAGGAAATGAAGGGTTGTGACTCTCCTGAAGAGTTGTAACTATGTCGAAGGGTTGTGTACCTTTATGAAAGGTTGTGTCCTTTCTAAAGGGTTTTAGACCATTTGAAAGGTTATGCCTTTTCCAAAGTGTTGTGGCCTTTCTGAAAGGCTGTTTTCTTTTTGAAAGGTTGTCTTCTTTTCAAATGGTTATGACCTTTACCTTTTGTTGGCTATAAATAGAGAGGTTTACTCTCATTTTTCTACATCGAATTCTTCCCTTCTTCTGCATACATTTCTTACAAAACAAAATCGATCGATCGTGTCTGTGTGTGTGATTCGTTGCTGTCATTTTGAGTTCGTTGAAATTATTAAAGTTTGAGGTACCACTACTTCTTTAATGGTTAATCCATTTTATCCTGGGAGGAATTAATCTGCAACCTCGGGTGCTTGAGGAGATTAAATTTCTTAAGGACACACAATGAGTT
>NW_006239180.1:108906-109516 GCF_000226075.1 Solanum tuberosum | reverse complement strand
TTTTATATAACTATGAGAAGAAGTAAATGAACAGATGTTGTCTCCTAACAATATTTGAACATGAGTTTAGTTTCTTGTTGAATTAAATGTCTTCTTGAGAAAAATAGGAATATGATGGAAACTGAAAAAAAGGAAAAAAAAATTAGCAAGAAAAGTGACTTGGATGGAATCATTGCTAACAAATAGAATATGATTCAATGACAGTAAAAATCAGGTTCTATCTTTATTTCCCTTGATTATTATTTTCTTTTTCTATCCTTTATAAGTTATGAAATTTATTTCATAAATATTAGGATAGATGATCATTAGGTGATGATCTTAGAATATATCTTTATTATTAATAATATGTATTCTGTTTAGGGGAGAAAAAATAAAACTTTTGTAGTTTTCTACTCCATGTGAAATTTGATTGTGTTTGACTTTTGGAGACTAAAATCTTCTGGATTTTTTTTTTAAGAGTATAAGAACTTCATGAACAAATCAGATTGTGCATTGGTTTGAAGAATATAGAAACTTCACCAATTTGTTAAATACTCTGTTTGAATGAATATTCTGACTTGAAGAGTACAAAATCTTCGTCAGGAATATTAAGGCTAAATGATTTGAAAAA
>NW_006239180.1:47771-108617 GCF_000226075.1 Solanum tuberosum | reverse complement strand
AAAGTTATAAAAAGTAAAGAACAAAATATTTGTGGGAAAAGGTTAAGTCACAGAAGGTCTTTTCAAACTTAGTATTTCTGTTTGTTCTTACTTGCTTGAATCAAATTGTTTGTGACATAAATGCTTGGGACATGTCAATTACAAAACCTTGCAAAAACTGATCAACTTAGAAGTTTTGCCTAACTTCTAGTGCAATAAATCAAAATGTCAAGTATGTGTTGTTGAAAGGAAGTTTAATACCTTAGAATTGATTTACACTGACATTTGTGATATGAAGTCAACACCATCTCGTGGTGGGAAAAAGTGTTTCATAAATTTTATTGACAATTGCACTAGATATTGTTATGTTTATTTGCTGAATGGTAAGGATGAAGCAATAGAAACATATTGGCAATATAAAACTGAAGTTGAAAATTAGTTGGATAAAAATATTGTCATGATTAGAAGTGGTAGATGTGGAGAATATGAATCTTCTTTTGCAGAAATATATTTGGAAAATGGAATCATCCATCAAATTACTGCACATTCTCACCTCAATCTAATGAAATTGTTGACAGGAAAAAACCGAACTTTGAAGGAAATGTTGAATGTCCTATTTATAAGTTCAGGTTTACCACAAAATTTGTGGGGGGTGCTATCATTATAGCAAAAGAGAACAACAAAAATAAAATAAAATTTGTCTGTTTAGAAAGAGAGAAACAAAAAGTTTTGTTTGTTAGTAAAGGGAGTAACAAATTAAAAAAAAAAAAAACTTTTGTTTGTTAAGAAAGGGAGCAACAGAAAGTTGTGTTTGTTCAGACTTTGTTGTATCCTGATAGAGAATTGTTTGTCGTCCCTTAAAGGTTATACAAGCAATAACTCTTGAAAGATAGTGATCAAACAATTTCCAATACAGTCTATTTCATATGAGAAATGGAAATGAGGGAACTATTCCCAAACGGGTCAAAATAGGACCTAAGACTTTGGATTGTATGTTCATTGGATATGCTACAAATACTAAAGCATGTCGATTTATGGTTCATAAGTCCGAACTGTCGGATAGTCAAGTGAAGGGTCTAAACGACCTTGGAAAGAACCAAAGGAGAATGTACTTAATAAAGAGATTCGGAGGCGTAGTAAATGTCAATGGACAAATTACTTCCTACGAGTTTGATTTTGTAACATTTCTTCTTGAAAATGAGTCTCATATATTCTAAAAGTTATGTCCTTTGTGGACTCATTCTCTTTGAGAAAATTTTGTCAATAGTAAGATAGATTCAATCTTGAGCAACCATACTTGAGAGTTGGTTGATCTTCCTCGAGGAAATAAACTTTTGGATTCAAAGTGGATCTACAAAAGGAAAAGAAAGTTGATGAAACTATTGACAAATACAAAGACAGACTTGTTGTCATAGGCTTTAGGCAATAAGAAAGCCTTGTTTGACAGATAATAGCACTAACTAGGATTGCATCAATTCAGATGTTGATTGCACTAGTTGCGAAATAAGCCCTTCAAATTCATCCAAATGGATGTGAAAACATTTTTTAAAATGGAAAATTGGAGGAAGAAATTTACATGGAACAATCCGAGGGTTTGTGGTTCCTAGTAAAGAAAAGAAAGTCTGTAAACTTGTTAAGTCACTTTGTGGACTAAAAACAAGCTCCCAAATAATGACATGCGAAGTTTGACCAAACTATGTTGGCAAATGAATTCAAGATTAATGAATGTGATAAATGTTTTTACATTAAAGACACTCCAAATCATAAGGTCATTGTTTGTTTTTATGTTGATGACATGTCGATCATCATCAAAACAGACATTTCTGATGTAAATGCTACTAAGCATATGCTAGATAGTAACTTCGATATGAAAGACATTAAAGTTACTGATGTGATTGAGAAGGTACTTGACAAGTTCAAGTATTTGGATTTCAATATTGTCAAGACTCCAATAAATATGAGTTTTGTACTTCAAAAGCATGAAGGCAAAAGCAACTCACAATTGGATTATGTTAGAGTATTGAGAAGTATGTTATATATCATAAAGTATACGCGATCACATATAGCATGTGCTATTAGTAAACTGAGTCGGTTCACGACTAATCTCAATTAAACTCATTGGATGAAAATGAAAAGAGTTTTGGAGTATTTAAAACATACTTAAAAACTATTGCTTTGCATTATAACTAATATTCAACAATATTGGAAGAATATAGTGATGCAAATTGAATCACCAGGTCAAATGAAGTAAAATCCACGAGTGGATTTGTATTTACTCTTGGTGGAGGCGCGGTCTCTTGGAAATCTTGCAAACAGAAATGTATCGCTAGCTCTACTATGAAATCTGAGTTTATCACTCTAGATAAGGCCGGTAAAGAAGTTGAATGACTCCAAAATTTCTTGAAAGATTTTTGGCCCAAACCTTTTAGCTCCAGTATGCATACACAGTGAGAGTTAATTTGCAATAGGTAGGGCATGAAGCATGATGTATAACGGAAAGTCTCGTCATATATGACGTAGACATAATATCGTTAGAGAACTACTCTCTAGTGGAATTATCATAATTGACTATGTAAAGTCAAAGGATAATGTGTCGGATCCACTTATAAAAGGCCTAACTACAGAGAGAGTTGATAGATTATCAAAGGGAATGGGACTAAGGCCGAGGACAAGTCATTGTGGCGGTAACTCTACCTAGAAGACTGGAGATCCCAAGATCTAGGTTCAAGGAGATCAAACAAAGTCATTGATGACGGTTCAACATTGTCAAAATATTTTTTATGGTCCATTCTCATGATAAGACAATGTTCAGTAACAAGGATAAAGGCATTAAGACTTTTTAATGATTTCTAAGTTTGATACAGGGTATATCAAATAGTGTATCTACGGGATAACACAGTTAGAAACCACCTATGTAAGTGTGAAGTGTAAGCCGCTTCAAGGAGAATCCGGTAAGGCAAGTTCTCTACGCACTTATAAATCGAGACGTGTTCATGGCTGAAACGAACAAAACAATGAGAACCAAAAACAGTTCAAGGGTTGATTGTGTGACTTATGTTGTCTAGGTATACACCAAAGCTCGACGGTTCAAAGATATCAAATCTACCAATTGACCGAGTATATCCGAAATATGTTCACTATGGAAATTTCAAAGGGAAACCCACTTATCCAGAGGCAATCAATCCTTAATTACGAATCACACAGTTTTTCATGCATATATTTAATAATAGCCATTCCCTATTACAGTGGGGGTTTGTTGGGTTTTAAAGGTGTGAACAGGAAATGAAGGGTTGTGACTCTCCTGAAGAGTTGTAACTATGCCGAAGGGTTTTGTCCTTTCTAAAGGGTTGTGACCGTTTGAAAGGTTATGCCTTTTCCAAAGTGTTGTGACCTTTCTGAAAGGCTATTTTCTTTCTGAAAGGTTGTCTTCTTTCCAAAGGGTTATGAACTTTACCCTTTGTTGGCTATAAATAGAGAGGTTTACTCTCATTTTTCTGCATCGAATTCTTCCCTTCTTTTGCATAAATTTCTTACAAAACCAAATCGATCGATCGTGTCTGTGTGTGATTCGTTGCTGTCATTTTGAGTTCGTTGAAATTATCGAAGTTTCAGGGTACCGCTACTTCTTTAATAGTTAATCCATTTTATCTCGGGAGGAAATAATCTGCAACCTCGGGTGCTTGAGGGGATTAAATTTCTTAAGGACACACAGTGGGTTCTGTGCACTCGAATAGTTCTTTGTGTTTTTCTTTTCATCTTTTATTATTTCTGGTTTGCTAATCTAAATACAGGAGATAACAATTTTCATCGTATCAAACCTTGCCAGTGGATTTATGAATCCGACACATGAAATAAGTTAAGTAGTGCTCTAAAGGAAATTAATCATTAAGTTAAATTCGTTAGTAATTTAATTTATTGATTAGTATCTGTAATCTTAACATGGGAATTACATAAGTGTTTAATGGGGAATTTCAAAATATAAATAGAGAAGTGCAATTACGAATTTCTAGTGGAATGATCTGTAATTTATTATGGTAAGAATAATTCAAATTAATTTTTTGGAATTATTTCCATTATTGGAAGCCTCAGTAATTAATTATGTGGTTTCTACGGTGTCCTTATTTACTTAGAACTCAGAATCCTATTTCTAGGGGGGGAAAGGAGACTAGCGTGAGTTTTCTTGAAAAGAAAACAAACGTGTGTTTTTTTAAGAAGCAGAAAAACTTGTCTTTTGGTTCTCTTTTTTGGACTGGGATGAAATCTCTATAAGTAGGGATTCTCCTAACCTAGAAAAAAGATTGAAGGTTTTCTATTCGATAGTTGCCCACCAAAGTATTGAGAGAGTTTGAATGTGAACCTGGGATCACTGTAGAAGACCATAGTTGATGTCTATCTTGTGGATTCGCTTGAAGGTCTGTCTAATTCTCTTGAAGGTATCTTGATAGAAGCCAAGATGAAAATAAAACTTAACTGATTAAATGAAGTGCAAGAATCTTAAACACTGCATTAACCAATAACTAAGTCTGTATGTAGTGGACAAATCTCCAAATATAAAAACAAATATAATACTTTTCTTCTTCTTACTGGATCTCTGCTAGATACATATATTTATATTAAACATAAGATAACTCCTAACACAAAAACACTTACTGTTGTAGATAACCTCCTAATAACTGTTGTAGATAACTGTTGCCTATAACTATTATAGATAACTACTGGTTATATATTTTATCCTTTTTATAAAGAAACTAAGATAAACGAGTATTTGTATCAGTGCATCCCCTCTGAAAAGTTGCCTTGTCCTCGAGGCGAAAAGAAGGAACCTTATCTATAATGAGATCATAGTTCTCCCAACTAGCTTCTTCAAGGGGACAGTCAAGCCATTGAACTAGTCAATCTCATCCCTTGTAGTTTGTAACGTTTCTCTTTTGAATTGAAAATTATGAACATATCCTTCCAATTAGCTTGAATAGTATTGAGAGAAACTAAATAGTTGGTACCAAAAACCAAATTAGCCCCTCCAAGTGCAAAAGGATAATAATCCTGAGTGATGGTAAAACCCGACAATTGAATTTGAAGATTAGGACAAATTTTACTGCAGCGAATGATGTCCCTATTCCCTATTTGCACTCCAAATCTTGTAACTATCTCTACTGGGAGCTTATGCTTCTCTACAATGGATTCCACCACAAAATTATGTGTGGAATCACTATCCACTAGTATTAAAACCTTTCGATGGTTGATTTAACCTTGATGCTTCATTGTAGAACCATCTGAATGTCCCAAAATGGCATGGAACGAAATTTCAGAATGTCAGTTTCTTGAGAGTCACCAGTAATTGTTGCATTAACCCAATCAGCATCTTCCAATTGATCTCCGCCTGTAAGCTCCATGAGAGACAATTTTGCAAATTTACATTTATGACAGGGTGCAAATTTCTCATGGCAATGATAACAAAGTCCTTGTGCCTTTAGATTTCTCCTCTGATTTTCCCATGTTTACATTTGAAGAGACTGGGAAGTGGATGGATTGGGAGAAGCATTGTTGTGTAGATTTTGAAGTGAAGAGTTAATATTGTTTTGGGTGTTTATAGAAGAGTGCAATGAGTTTTGTATAGTGGATCTGCTAGTTGGGGTCCAATTAGACTCTCCATTGCTACGAATTGGGCCTAATTTATTTTCAAATTCGAGTGACAAACTCATGGCTCTGTAAACTGTTCTGGGTTTGTGAATCCTAACATCAGATTTAATTTCCTCTTTTAGCCCATTCACGAACACCCCTACAAGACAATGATCTGGCCAGTTTGTTACCCTAGACGAAAATTTTGCAAATTCTCAACGATACTCTTGTATAGAACCTCTTTGCTGAATTCTACAAAGATGCTCGTCAGGATTTTGAAACTCTGTAGGACCATAATTTTCCTGCAATTCTTTAACAAGATCTTCCCAATAAAGCAAAGTCTGCTCACAATTTATCCAATAGAAGAGATCAAGAGCATCACCTTCCAGATGCATCGTTGCGATGTCAACTTTGTGTTCCTCTGTAGTTTGATAGTAGCAGAAATATTTTTCTGCTTTCAAAATCCATCCCCTGGGATCACCTCTTTCAAATCTAGGAAATTCCATCTTTGTGTGTGGCCACCGGGAAGGATTTCTTGGCCACATTGGGCTATTAATGTCTTCTTCCTCTTCTCGCCAAACAGATTTTCCTCCATTACGGGTCCGGTGACTGGTTTCCCCTTCTTGGGTGCAACCATTCTGGGCTTTCACTGTAGCCACTTCTGCTGTCAACAAATCAAAAATATTTAGTTTTGATGCTATGACAAATAATTTTTGGGCAAGAGATTCAATGTTAGGATTGTTTTCTTGAGAAGTAGAAGATCTGGTATTGACCATATTGGATCGATCTGCTCTGATACCAAACTGATAGAAACCAAGATGAAAATAAAATTTTACTGATTAAATGAATTGGAAGAATCTTAAACACTACATTAACCAATAACTAAGTGCGTATGGAGTGGACAAATCTCCAATTATAAAAACAAATATAATACTTTTCTTCTTCTTACCAGATCTCTCCTAGATACATATATTTACACTAAACATAAAGATAACTCCTAACACAAAAATAGTTACTGATGTAGATAACTGCCTAATAACTGTTGTAGATAATTGTTGCCTATACTATTATAGATAACTACTGCTTATATATTTTATCCTCTGTAAAAAGAAACTAAGATAAACGAGTAGTCGTATCATATCTGCTCACGCTTCAAGAGGTATTTATCGAATTAAATTTTAGCAAGTTTATGTGTTTTAGCATGATTATGTGTCCTAGCATAAACGGTATTGGTTATCTATTATTCATATAAGTAGTAAGATTCTAGTATGCTTCCGTTGTGCATATAATTTTCCAACAATTGGCATCAAGAGCCATGCTTACATCAAAATAGATAATCTAGATAAAGTATATGTATAAAATTATATATATACGGTTCATGCTTTAATACGGAAAAATGGTTTTTGCTTGTTGAGTACGAAGAGGCTAGAATTGTATTGCAATATTAAAATTGTTGAATAATTGTTATTCGTTTCTTTGTATTTAGAAAGAAAAGTGAAAAACTATTGTATGTTTTCTCGGTTTCTGGGGAGAAAAAAATAAAATAGTGAAAGTGGTTGCAGATGGAATTATCCCATAGCTGCTCACATGACTAAACTGTTTTACTCTATTGATAATCTAATTGGTTGCTGGAAATTTTTTAAATAAGAAGAATTCTTGGTTTTAAATTAGTTGACCTAGCGGTCAGAGTAAATAAAGGAGCTAGCCATTTATTGTTAAAAATTTATGGCGGTTGAACCATAGCGGCTAAACCTGTGACTTAGGTTCCTCTCCAAATATTTTCCTTCTTATTTTAAATCATGACTACATGGATAACTTGATTTCTCAGTTTCTTCATTGTCAAGTTTAGAGCAGTGATTCACTAGAAAGAGTTAAAGTGTTGTGGGTTGATTTTGAATAGATAAGGATTTTATTAATGGGCATAGTCTTTCTTTTTCTCACGTGAATATATTAACTTGTATATATTAAGAATTTTATAATTAATAAATGGTTACCATTCAGTGGTTTGTTTATTTGGAATTATTAGAAATTCTTAATATTCTATATATGTGAGATTAGAATACATGAATTGAGAATTATGATCACTATATAGGATTCATTAGTGTGATCTATTTATTTGAGTCATTGAAATATGTTCAATGTATCATGTTTGGTTTGTTCTTCATAAATGTATACTAGTAAAGTTTTATTTACTCAAAAGGAGATTTACCTTAGATACTAGTAACACTTAAATTAATTCATGAGAAGAGATATTAAAGATTTTCACGATTTAAAGGGAGAAATATAATATTTTGAATTCTCAAGTGTATTAATTGAGAGAACAATATGTGGTAAAGAGGTGTTGTGTATCTTAGCAAAAGGAAGGACACAACATATGCCTTATGCTCATGAGATAATTATTGAAAGAGAATGAAATTTTGAATCATGTTATTTTAATCTTTAACTATGCCTAAAATGGTTAATTTTCAAATTTGGTCATAGTTTGAAGGTTATGAATTTTTGTGATCTCTCATTGACTTGAAATTTGATGGTTCCATCGAAAATTATTGATAATCTATATTGACTCTCCCTATATGAGTAATATATGATTGAATCAATAGATCTAGGGATAATGATATTCACTTGGCTTAAATTAACATATACTCTCCATCTGAGTTAGCTTTTGTTCTAAATTTGTTGAAGTGAATATTTGACACCAGATATGTATGTTGCATGAGTAGTCATTTTTTCATCAAAATTTATTGTTCAAGATGCATGGATATCTATGAGGTGTGTTTTGAATATTTTTTTTAAATGCATTCATAAACATGTTGATTTTTGGAAAATAGTATTCAGATAAAGTAAATAGTTTTTAGAATTTTGTTCTTTGTTCTTGATTTGTGAATCTATTTCACAAATGATGTTATGTGTCATGCGATAAGAATTTTTAAACAAAAAAAAATTAAATTCTATTTTGACCATATAACATTTTTAACCAAATTGATCATAGTTTTGGAATTCAAAAAAAAAACTCTGATTGATCTGAAATTTGGTAGATTCATAGGAACGACCTAGTAAGAAATTAAATTTTTTTTGGATCGTTATATGTGTTTTTGGTAATATTTGATTAAATAGTAGTGAAATATTAGTTTTATGTGTTGGCTTAGACCTTCCTCCCTATCGAATGAAATTGATACAAGTCACTATGTATTTAATCGTCTAGTTTTGATAATCTGTATTAACTCTCCTAAACTGAGTAATATAGGATTGGATCAATGTAACTAGAGGATTTTCACTTGACTTAAACTAACAGTAGACTCTCCATCTAAGTTAGGTTTGTATAAGTTTATGGAGTGAATAATCTATCATTGTACATGTGTATTGCACGAGTAGTTCTCCAATCCCATCGATTGTCTATTCGAGATGCATGGATATATATTTATAAAAGAGCCCTGAATTTTGTTATTTAGGATTACTTGAAATATTATGATCTATTTAATGTATTATATCTCATATTCTCAATAGACTTTATGCACCCACTTAATACTACTTAAGCTTTTCTTTTGGTAGAGATAAGATATTAAGTCAAAGAATGCATTGTATATGTACATTATGTTAGAAGGAATTATTTTCAGTTTCTAACTAGATGAGAGATGAGTATTTAATATATTTGTTTGTAACTCTCCTATCATTGAGTTTGATGAATATTTTATTTCTTTTGGTACATTGATGCATGATTTTGTTTTATTAGTATTATGTCTTTTAAATTGAATGAAACTTATATGTACATTAGCATCTAAGTCATTTATTCTGAATAGAATTTCAAGGTTGGTTAATGGATGGATATAACGGTTCATTGAAAGTGAAGTCACTACCAACATGTGAGTCTTGTTTAGAAGGAAAAATGACTAGGAGACCTTTCCTCTTAAAAAGGAAAAAGAGGTAGTGATAAGTTATAATTAATCTATTATATTTGTGTGGTAAATGAGCATTTGGGCAAGAGGTGAATTTGAGAATTCTGAGTTTTCAATAAGGTTACTCATGATATGAATATATTTTTTGATGTTTTGTAAGTCTAAATGTCTTGATAAACTCAATTTTTAAGACAAACAAAAATAGCATCATGAAAAAATATATAAAGTCACTGCAATCTGACTATAGTGACGTAAACCTCTCGGCAGAGCTCATGAGTCACTTATCTTATAGAATAATTGCATTTCAATTGTCTACACCAGACACTCTATAGTAGATTGGTGTAAAAGAGAAAAGAAGTAGACTTTTATGAAGATGCTAAGATTAATTATTGACTTAGTATTAATTATTTGTTTCGTTTTGGATAGGTTCTAATAACTACATATCACATTATGAATTCAATTTCTTTCAAATCAGTACCTTGAACAACTATAGAACTAGTTGAATTTGACGTAAGTCTAAACTGTGACATGTTTAGATATAGGATTGTCCAGCACATGTTCTAAGTGGGAGAATAAGAAAATTGAAATTAAGAACGAAATGTGTGTGTTAATTGGATATCCTAAAGAATGAAAGAAGGTTTATTATAGTGTCCTAAAGAAAAGAAGGCAATTGTTAACACAACTGTCTGATTTGTAGAAAAGGATCATTTAGTAAACCATGTTCCTAGAAGTAAACTAGTTTTACAGGAATAGAACAAAGAAATAACAAATAAGTCAATTGTAAATTCAGACGCTCAAAAACATGTAATCGGTATGTTAGAAATGACATTCCATTGCATTTAAGTAGTGGGAGAAACGTTACAAGACATAAGAAAACTACTACCTCAAGTAGTGGAAGTAATGTTGAGCAAATTAAAGAACACTATATGAAAAGTTATTAATATTTCAATAGCGAAAGATTTTGAAGAAAATATTAAGACTCAAGATCATGAAAGTGTGATTATGTAGTAGTGCTTAGTCATAGTGGGAGAATCATAACGAAGATTGATTTGTTTTGTATGCTTGACAGAACTTTTATGATAGATTTCCTCAAAAGAAGTACACTCTTGGAAGGTTCCATGATAAGCTCTCTCAAGATCTAGTACAAAATTGATTTGTTACGACGAAGCACTACTAGAAAAAATTGCATGAGAAAATAGTTTGGTAAATTTATTTCGATAAGAAATAAATGAATGCCTATGAAAGTTGAAAATGCATAGTTAAGAGTCTAGGTGGGAGATTGTTAGGGTATATACTATTAATTATGTGTTTAGACATAGTATTCTAAGGATTTTCAAGATTAAATATCTAAGTGGGAGATTGTCAGGGTATATACTATTAACCATGCATTTAGATAGAGTGCATTATAACAATTGTGATGGTTATAAGTCTAAGTGGGAGATTGTTGGGATATATACTATTAACCATATGTTAAGAAATAATATTTATTATTGAATAAATATTTGCTCAATTTTAATAGATCATATATTCGTTTATGGTGTCTGTTTACTTATATAGTAGATGATTTAGTGTGTAGAGTTTTAGCTTATACACAAAGTATTAAATCATCGGTTCTTATAAGTATAAAGTTTTTTGTTCACATTCTAGAATGGAAATTGGACATGCCATCGGTACGATTGTAGCACAAGATTATATGTAATTTATCTTGATTATGGGAATGGTCATTTTGTATGTATTGAACGGGACCGAGTAGAGATAGTTGTTTTAGACTGGCTGACAAAAACATATTCTCTAAACTATTAAATGTACTTATATTCTTAATCCTGATATAACTATTATGATATGTATTTATAAATTATCGTTTTGATTTATTAAAAGGTGAGATTCTGAGATGGGTCAATATGCTTGGTAGATTGGATGATAATAATAAGTTATTTGATGGAATCTATGTCTCGTTATAGAGATTAATTGATATGCCTTTCCGAGAAACTTATAAGTTTTCATCGTGTCAAACCTAGCAAATGGATTTATGAATCCAACACATGAAATAAGTTAAGTAGTGCTCTAAAGGAAATTAATCATTAAGTTAAATTCGTCAGTAATTTAAATTATTGATTAGTATCTGTAATCTTAACATGGGGAATTACATAAGTGTTTAATGAGAATTTTGAAATATAAATAGAAAGAGTGCAATTACGAATTTCTAGTGGAATGATTTGTAATTTATTATGGTAAGAATAATTCAAATTAATTATTTGGAATTTTTTCCATAATAGAAAGCCTCAGTAATTAATTATGTGATCCCTACAGTGTCCATATTTAACTAGAACTCAAAATCCTATTTCTAGGGGGGGCGGGGGAAGGAGACTACCGTGAGTTTTCTTGTAAAGAAAACAAACGTGTGTTTTTTTTTGAAGAAGAAAAATGTGTCTTTTGGTTCTCCTTTTTGGACTGGGAAGATATCTCTATAAGTAGGGATTCTCCTTACCTAGAAATAAGATTGAAGGTTTTCTATTCAATACTTGCCCACCCAAATATTGAGAGAGTTCGGATGTAAACTTGGGATCACTGTAGAAGACCATAGTTGTTGTCTATCTTATGGATTCGCTTGAAGGTCTATCTAATTCGCTTGAACGTATCTGCTCACGCTTCAAGAGGTATTTATTGTATTAAATTTCAGCAAGTTTATGTGTTATAGCACGAACGGTATTGGTTATCTATTATTCATGTAAGTAGTAAGATTCTGGTATGTTTCCGCTGTGCATATAGTTTTTACCAATATGTCATGACCCAATTTATCAGGTCAAGATGGCACCTACTATATCCCACCATGAGGTAAGCCTAGCCCTTAGCCTGGAGCCATAAGTAACGAGTTACCAAGCAGAAGCCAATAATATAAAGAAAAAAAAAACTTATATCAAGCGAAGAAAGGATAATCAACAGAAAACAATATAGGAACCATCCCAAGACCTAGCCTCAGTCAATAGTTGGGCATATAAAAATTGGAGTACAAGGCTTTCACAATTACAAGACAAGTACATGTTGTCTCAGAATACAATATAAAGACTAAACCTAGCCAAAACACACGGAAACCGGTAGCTCCAAACGTTAGGAGCTCAACCTAATCTCTAAAATCCCAAGCTGCTCCACATGACTCCAAATCAATGGTGATAACTCAACTGCAATTTGTAAGGGGCAGAAGTGTAGTATGAGTTCCAAAAAGCGGTGCTCAGCAGGCAATGACCAACTGATCTCAAAGATAGCACAAGCATAAATAACAAGTAATAAGAAAAGCATAGCACAAGTAGCTAAACAACAGATACTAAGGCATCCAAGAAATAAAGAATATAAGGAAAAAAGGGGTAAAATGTTGAGTCAAGAACGCACCTAGATCGCAAGCCAACAACCTTATCGCAAGAAACCATGATACCAAGTCAACTACCCAGTGTTGGGAGGACCCACAACCACAATTCTAAAGTCAAAACCTACCAGGTAATAATAAAACCATAGCATAGAACATAATATAGTCAAACAATACCCTAACCAGACTCTCATAAGCTCGGAAGGCACAAACATCAAACATAACCCAACTGGCCCCTATAAACCGGAGGGTACAAACAACAAACAAGTATATTGGTGATAAGCAATACATATGAATGCAGGGTGAGCATCAGAACCATCACTAACCATCAAATCCTCTAACCAGAGGTAACGGCCTCGAACTGCAAAGCATCAGACTGGAATAACGGCCTTAAACCGTGAATATCAGCCTCGAACTAGAAATAATAGCCTCGAACCATAAGCATCGGCCTCGAACTGGAAGAAACGGCCTCGAAATATGAATAACCAATAATGGGGCCTCCTACCCAGTCAGTAAACTCCCAAGGGCGCTAGTAAGACCAAAAGCGTGCATGAAAGGACGTCGATGCGCTGATTAGTCAAGTAAAAACTAAGCACATCCCAGAAGCCTCTAATATCTCAAATATTAAAAAGAGTGTGTCCCTGACGCCTCGTAATCTCAAAAATCAATAAGTCAAGTGATCCAAGGGGTACGACTCCCATTAAAACTAGTTTATCTTAAAAACCGAATAAAACAATATCTTATCATGAACTATAAATATGACAATGCATAGGCTGGGATCGTACCACAAAATCCATCAGAATGAGAAAACAATGTAATGCATGCCATCACTAACATTCAAACAAGGCACTGAAAAATCAAGTAATTATACATCCAATGAAACCACCCTTCTAAAGAAGAGAGTACTAATTTGTGATACAACTGGTTCTCACTTACGGCCTCGGGCCCAACAGTATAATCATAAGCTCAATAAGGATAAAACATACCCACCGCTGAACAACAAGCAAATGGATCAAGAAGAGATTTCAGATCAATAAAGAGAGAGAAAATGCAAGGGACGACACCCTACCCAATAACACTGCTCTAGTCTCAAACTGAGCACAACTAGAACCAACCCACGGCTATGGCGAGCTACCAATGTCTCAAGCATCAATGCAAGAAGAATGACCCAAAAAAAATCCCTAAAGGAAGAAAATCATAACTACGAGGTGATACAACACAACCTAAAGCATCTAATTTCCATCCTAGTCTAAGGAAACCACGAATCAATCCTAACAAGAATAAGAAAGATCATCTACTCCACAAGTGAAGCCATAATCTAAACTAAGGATCCCGACACCCACAATAAGCTCAAGGCTCCTACGGAATCAAGAAATGATAGAATAAAAAGAGAAAATCTAAATACCCAGAAAATACCATCCAAAATTACATGAAATCTATACCAGGCATCATCTAAGAAGTAGGATGCATTGCATCTAATTTCATGGATTTGTAATGCATTTGTGTTACCTGAATCATGTTGGCAATCTTGGCTCGTTGGTACTCTTGTCCTCATAATCTCGTAATCACTTTCATATCACCTGTAAATATCTCGTATAACCATATGCTTGTAGATTAAACTAGAACACTTAAATCAAATTACGAAAGGTAACTTAAACCTGAGAATGTTCATAAAGATCTTAAGGTTCTCCACTTAGTATCTATATATATTTCCTTAGTAGTTTGTAAAAGAAAGTATTTCAGAAAAGCACGTCCTTTAGTAGTTTAAACATACGAGTTACATTTAAGAGTTTAAGAAATCGACATATTATTTTTAAGTTTTTCAGAAAAAGAAGAAGGTAGCGAGGAAGGAAGACTAATTTCAAACTCTTAATGTTCCTCCCTAATATTTCTAAGTTACAACACCTAAAGAAGAATAATAATATATACACATGGACCTACAGTCAAGGGAATCGACAAAATGGCACATACACGCCGAGTAACCTATATAACCAAACGAGTGGAATATCAACATAATGGAGTCACAAAAATACATCAGCTGCAATCCCAATGTCTTTCACAGAAAGTCTTTCTAACTAGAATAGTAAAACAACCTTTGACAACTTAGGATTCTAAAATTCATGCTCAAAGGAAGTAACACTTAGCCTTAACATACCTCAATTCTGGGTCTTGTGGTATTAATGTGGACTGTACCCCTTCCTTAGAGTATGTAATCTACATAAAATCATGTCACACAACCATTACAGGCAGAATATTAACACGCCAGGATCAAAGTAGCAATTTAGAGCTTACTAGCACAGTGATTAGCTTGCAAGACCCTTTTTAAATGTATGTTTCACTACATTTTCTTCTCCAAATTACAACCCCAAATTAATGAAACAACAAAGCTTTTTGCAGCGGCTATTAACAAGTGAAGGCCTACGCAATAGTCAACAACAACCAAATAGAGTATTCCTGCACAACAACAATAACTTGGAGTATCGCCACACCACTCTTTTCCAACCCCAAAATAACCTCAACCAAATCCCAACCACGATTCTTCAAACCATTAAAGCCAGAAAAAAATATATGTAATACAGTCCTATAATTGTTCAATATAACCATAATAACTCAAACTCATCGTTTCCGATCACCATCCTGTAAGTTTGTCCAATAGTTACATTTGGAATCATGTCTTTCTCTTCATAAGCAATAAGAGGTTTAAAGGGCAGAAACCTAACTTAAACTTGATCGAGCTTATAGTATTTTAGCATGTCTTGTCAATAACAAATAGTCTCCTTAAACACAAGATGTTAAACCAAGAAGAAACAATTTGAAAATTCTAATGCAATAATAGAACCAACGTTACACTAATTTATCTCACAATTAAATACCCATCTATACTTCTTCTCTTCCAGACTCATATAAATAATAACCACACACATACAAAGCATTTCCAAAAATTTCAGCAATAACGAAAATACTTCAAAACAGCCCAACATCACGTAACTATCCAAACACGATTTTTCCAGCCCTCTATTTGTGTTCTTGCTTATATAACATAGCTATAACTTTGACTCACTCAATAAAATGAAGGGTGAGAATTATTACCTCCAAACAACAGCAAAACAACTTAAAAAACGAGACTCCTTCACCATGAAGAATCGTTCAAATCACAACCAACGAGGAGGAAAGAAGTAACATAATCTCCATGAACATTCCGAGGGTGAAACCATATCGAAATCTTGTAGATCTTTGCTTGGATGATAGGGTAACCTTTAGAGAAGATTTAGGACAGTTTATTCTTATTTTGATTAAAAAATTGAGATAAAACGAAAGAGAAATCAGATCTTATAAAGCTAAACCGACATAGGAGCTAGGGGCCCACCTTCACGTGCTTTCTTGTGTAGTATCACTAAAATCTGAATATCTCTCAATTCTGAAGTCGTATGGACAAATGGCTTAGTGCATTGGAAAGTAGACGCGTATACCTTCGATTTGGTATATTGTGGTTCTTCTAAAGCTTTATAGATTGGGAGAAAATCTCTAAGAGATTTAACCCAAATTTCAGATAATTTATCAAAGAAACTTACTCTAACTTTTGCCGACTTTTTATTTCCCAACTTGCTTGACTTCAAAACTTAACTTACGATCATTGGGCGACTATATCACCTTATCAAACATACTTCTTAGCATATAAGACACTCATTGTCTTACCCCAAAGGTAATGGATAACTTGAACTTTCCTAACGGGCGGGGTGTTAGAGGAGACATTCTTTAACTCGAACTTGTTTAAGGGAATCCTTGACCCATAACGTTAGTCTAATTCTTTGATTTTTTTTACCTCCCCTTTGCAACCTTATTCCCCTGAAATGATTCACCAAGTCATATAAGCCTCATACACTCATGCAATGATACGCATATTATGCGAAAGAACCACGGGGTCTCACATTCTCCCCTCCTTAAGAACATTCTTCCGTGAATGGATTCGAACAATCTCTTGGTTGTATTCTTTGCTGCTATTGTGCTATTTTTAAGGCTATATTTGTTACGTCCGCAAATCTTAAATCCAGTTCTGAAAATTCACTTACAAGGCTTCGTATATCTAGCTCGTGACAAGCCATATAAACTGCATTTTAGAGGTATTTAAAATACAATTAAGTTTGTGTACACGAATAATTTTCAGTTATTGAAATGAAATTCGGCTTAAGTCGTCAATAGTTGGGGGTACTTCTTCCTTATTTCCTCCTTGGCTTCTCAAGTTATTTCCACAACGTTGTTATTCCACCATAATACTTTCATAGAAACCATTTCTTCAGTCCAAATCTTTCTTACCTGCCAATCCAAAATAACCACTAACACCTCAGCATACAACAAATCCTTAGAGACACGAATATACTCAACAGGCATAATCCGTGAAGCATTTCCAATGCACTTCTACAACATAGATACATGGAACACTAGATAGACCGCTTTCAATTCTGAAGGCATATCAAGTTGGTATGACACCCTATCCTTTAAATAATCTTATATGGCCTTACATACCTTGGACTCGACTTAACTCGACTTCCCGTTCTTGATGAATTCCATGATACCCTTCCTAGGCAATACTATCTAGAAAACACAATCTTCTACATCAAACTCTAAGTCTCGCACTCAAGCCTGGGAATTGAAATCTATCAGTCGTTTATCGTTAGTCGACATTGGCATAACAAGGCTTCCACAAATCCATGACCATAGCAATAACAAAGTCAAGCATCTCTAGCTCTATCACGTCTACAAATTTCTGATGACCAACAATCTCTATTGTAAAGCCTCGATAAATCCTCTTAAGCATAAAAGAAACACAAAGCACGATTTAGATTTCATATGTACTTATAAGTCAGTTCTATAGCACGATCTATAAATTGAAAGAAATGTAACCAATCCTAAATGCCCTATAGCCTCTTGATTATAAGTGTGGTGCACAACACACCCAAAAACAAGAATCTACAAGACACGGCTTATGGACTCCCATGGAAACGACCTGCTCTGATACCAAGTTTGTCACGCCCCAAACTAGAGGAGGCGTGACAGGCACTCAACACCTTATGCAATCGAGTTAGCCACTGAAACATACCAACTGACTCAACGGTGGGCCTAGAAGGTCGGGCAGCATAACATCTGAAATATTAATCCTGGACCATTTGGGTCATAAACTGAATAACAACTCATATAGACAAAGGTAGACAAGCCAAAAATGATAAAAATACTAGTTCGCTGATGAGGCTGAAAATAAGGACATACACACATACATACATATCTATACATGCCAAGCTATGTGGCTAGAAACTGGAAGCTACAGAAAGAGACCCATAATATTGTGTCCACAATAGCCTCTATGAGTGTCATAAGCATTGGTCGAGATAAGGCCCAGACTATACCCAAAATGTACAACAAAAGTAAACATCCTATGAAAGCTCCAGGAAGAGGTGGAGCTTACCAACTCAAAGTTGAACCCCGAATCCTAGTAGAGGGGTCAATTAGAATCCCTACTTGGACCTACACGCATGAAATAAAAATGCAGCGCCCCCAGGCAATGGGACGCTAGTACGGATAAAAATGTACTGGCATGTAAAGTGGAAAATAGAATCATAAATAGCTGCT
The DNA here is from genome assembly GCF_000226075.1 of Solanum tuberosum. Classification (NCBI taxonomy): domain Eukaryota; kingdom Viridiplantae; phylum Streptophyta; class Magnoliopsida; order Solanales; family Solanaceae; genus Solanum; species Solanum tuberosum. The sequence goes on along the minus strand of NW_006239180.1, from coordinate 90,140 downwards.
AAAAAAAGGGTAATAAAGATACCACCTGAAACAGAAACTCTGATAGCCTCCATGGCTGACATCCTACATTATATAAATTAAATATGTATGGTATGCTCGCATAATCGTATGTCGTGAATACACATATATAGATGCAAATGCATGTCATACCCAACCAAGTGCTAGCAATGGTGGTTCCTTCCGGTAGCGAACCGGCGTCATATTCGCCAACTTGTAGCCATTTGTGTCTCATGCGTATAAATATAGGCAATAGGCCACATACCTTCCGTTTATAGCTCGGAAGTAGGATGCATAGTATCTAATTTCATGGATTTGTAATGCATTTGTGTTACCTGAATCATGTTGCCAATATTGGTTCGTTGGTACTCTTGTCCTCATAATCTCATAATCACTTTCGTATCACATGTAAATATCTCGTATAACCATATGCTTGTAGATTAAACTAGAACACTTAAATCAAATTATGAAAGGTAACTTAAACCTGAGAATGTTCATAAAGATCTTAAGGTTCTTGACTTAGTATCTATATATGTTTCCTTAGTAATTTGTAAGAGAAAGTATTTCAGAAAAAGACGACCTTTAGTAGTTTAAACATACGAGTTACATTTTAAGAGTTTCGAAAATCGACATATTATTATAAGTTTTTCAGAAAAAAGAAGAAAGTAGCGAGGAAGGAGGACTGATTTCAAACTCTTAATGTTCCTCCCTAATATTTCTAAGTTACAACACCTAAAGAAGAATAATAATATATACACATGGACCTACAGTCAAGGGAATCTACAAAATGACACATACATGCTGAGTAACCTATATAACCGAACGAGTGGAATATCAACATAATGAAGTTACAAAAATACGTCAGCTGCAATCCCAATGCCTTTCACAGAAGGTCTTTCTAACAATAAAATAGTAAAACAACCTTTGACGATTCAGGATTCTAAAATTCATGCTCAAAGAAAGTAACGCTTAGCCTTAACATACCTCAATTCTTGGTCTTGTGGTATTAATGTGTACTGTACCCCTTCCTTAGAGTATGTAATCCATAGAAAATCATGTCACACAACCATGACAGGCAGAATATTAACACGTCAGGGTCAAAGTTGCAATTTAGAGCTTACTAGCAGAGTGATTAGCTTGCAAGACCTTTTTAAATGTATGCTTCACCACATTTTCTTCTCCAAATTACAACCACAGATTAATGACATAACAAACATTTTTGCAGCAGCTATTAACAAGTGAAGGCCTACGCAATAGTCATCAATAACCAAATAGAGTATTCCTGCACAACAACAAAAACTAGGAATATCGCCACACCCCTCTTTTCCAACCCAAAAATAACCTCAACAAAATTACAACCATGAGTCTTCAATCCATTAAAGCCAAAAAAAATATATGTAACACAGTCTTATAATTGTTCAATATAACCATAATAACTCAAACTCATCTTTACCGATCACAATCCTGTAGGTTCGTCCAATAGTTACATTTGGAATCATGTAGTTCTCTTCATAAGCAATAAGAGGTTCAAAGGGAAGAAACTTAACTTAAACTTGATGGAGCTTATAGTATTTTAGCATGTCTTGTCAATAACAAACAGTCTCCTTAAACACAAGATGTTGAACCAAGAAGAAACAATTTGAAAATTCCAATGCAATAATAGAACCAACGTTACACTAATTTCCAAAAATTCCAGCATCAACAACATCAGAAAATACTTCAAAACAGCCCAACATCACGTAACTATCCAAATACGATTTTCCAGCTGTCTATTCATGTTCTTGCTTATATAGCATAGCTATAACTTTGACTCACTCAATAAAATGAAGGGTGAGAATTATTACCTCCAAACAGTAGCAATACCACCTAAAAAACGAGACTCATTCACCATGAAGAATCCTTCAAATCACAACCAACGAGGAGGAAAGAAGTAACATAATCTCTATGAACATTCCGAGGGTGAAACCACGTCGAAATCTTGTAGATCTTTGCTTGGATGATAAGGTAACCTTTAGAGAGGATTTAGGACTGTTTTATTCTTATTTTGGTTGAAAAAGGTGAGATAAAATGAAGGAGAAATCATATCTTATAAAGCTAAACCGACATAGGAGCTAGGGGCCCACCTTCACGTGTCTGCTTGTGTAGTCTCACTAAAATCTGAATATCTCTTAATTTTGAAGTCGTATAGACAAATGGTTTAATGCGTTGGAAAGTAGACTCGTAAACCTTCAATTTGGTATATTGGGGTTCTTCTAAAGCTTTATAGATTGGGAGAAAATCTCCGAGAGATTTAACCCAAATTTCAGAAAATTTATGAAAGAAACTTACTCTAACTTTTGCTGACTTTTTATTTCCCAACTTGCTTGACTTCAAAACTTAACTTACGATCATTGGGTGACTATATCACCTTATAAAACATTCTTCTTATCATATAAGACACTCTTTGTCTTACCGCAACAGTACTATATAACTTGAACTTTCCAAACGGGCGGGGTGTTAGAGGAAACATTCTTTAACTCGAACTTGTTTCAGGGCATCCTTGACCCATAACGTTAGTCTAATTCTTTGATTTTTTTTACCTCCCCTTTGCAAATTTATTCTCCTAAAATGATACACCAAGTCATGTAAGCCACATACACTCATGCAATGATATGCATATTATGTGAAAGAACCACGAGGTCTCACAGTAACTCACAAAATTAACTCCGTCAAAAGGCCCTAATCGAATAATCGAGCTTGTGCATTGAAACGGGGCACAATTCCATGTCCGGAACTGCTCAAACCACCACATGCAAAACTAATAAGAAAACCAACTTAAGGTAGCAACTTCAAGCTCAAATTTACCTCATGCGAAGGTTCAGAAATACAATACGACCACTCCACCACATAGCCATAGCCTCTACGATCATACTGTACTTTGAATTTCCTCAATAAGAGCTCCATAGCTCGAGATATCGAAGTTTTAAAATGAGGATTGAAGCTAATTTTTTGGTATTTAATAACAGCGATTCAAGTCGCTAAAAGCTATATCTGGTCTATAAAAGATGAATTCTAGTCACTAAAGGTCTGCATCAGATATCAGCACATCAGTTGGTTTGCTCCAAGACCGAATTCTCCAACGGGGTATCTGGGATTCATTCAGAATCCCCGTGCGCGTAAACAAAATATGCTACCTCATCGAATTCGGTATTTTGGACTCAATGGAACCATCAAAACTTCCATCCGAGGTCAATTTGATGAAAAATGGTTCCAACACCTAGATAAAACCCACATAAAGGTTCAAAATGAGAACTGAAGCCTAGGGAACCGCACAAAAGGTCGTTCTAGATCAAACTTGACATCCCAAAGCTTACTACGCTGATGAAATTATCATCCGAGCACATTTACTAAGAATGTGACCAAAGTCAACCCTTGGCTTAAGCTTCAAAGTTAAAACGCCTAATGGCACTAACTCACACCTGAAGTCTCGCGGGCCGAACCAACCATGCCCCTAGCCTAAAATGGCCCTTCCGGAGCTAATGAAACCGTCAGAGTTGTATTCTGAGGCCGTCTTCCTGAACTTTTGACTAAACTCAACCATTCAAATTTCAAAGGCTCCAAAATACGAAAACTTGCACGAAATTCAAACGAACGATCCGATGACTGAAGTGTCAGTCCCAGTAAATTATAAATGACTTGTGGTCGCTGCAAGAAATCTCTTAATGCTGACAAGATTAGAAAACTAATAAAATAACCCAGAGGATCTTTACAAGATCATAATAGTTATATTAATAATATAAGTATATTTAACAGTTTAAAGAATATGCTTTTGTGAGTCAGTCTAAAACAACTATCTCTACTTGGCTTTATTCAATACATACAAAATGCACTATCACAAGAAGTTGGAACTATACCGTTCTCATAATCAAAATAAATTACATATAATCTTGTGCTACAATCGTACTGATGGCATGTCTAATTTCCATCTTTGATTGTTAACAAAAAAACATTATACTTATAAGAACCGATGACTTAACCTTCTGTCTATAAGCTAAAAATCTTCTGTCTATAGGCTAAAATTTTATATACTAAATCATCTACTATATAAGTAAACACACACCATAAACGAATATATGATCTATTCAAATTGAATAAATAACTATTCTATAAAGAATACTATATCTAAACATATGATTAATAGTATATATCCCAACACTTATATCATGTCACTAGCCAAAATCATTTTTCATCAGCTTGATTTCGTATCAATAGCCGGAACCATTTCCCATCAGCTCTATTTCATATCACTAGTTGAAACCATTTCCCATCGGCTTTTTATCATGTCACTAGCCAGAACCATTTTCCATCAGCTTTATACTACATGTCTCACCATTGTGTACAACTCTCAATGCACTTATCACATCATAAGGAGGAGACAACAATTCAAACAATTCAACTCCACATTTATGATATCAAAATATTTCATCAATCAATCAAATACGGTCCAACGCAAAGCAATCCACAAGTATTATGATCAAAACATAGACTTTTCATTTAAACCCATTTTTATTATTTAAGATTTTCAAATGGAACAATTAACTCTTCACCTCATTCTCATTACTCCCAACACACACACAATGAAGGGAATACACGACTTCCACTAGAATACAAGGTTTAGGAGATCACTTGTCTTAATTCAACAAAGGCATAATACATAAATATGCCCTTTAACTTGGCCTCATTTCACATTTATACCCTCCAACTTTGAGTGTGCACAAATAGGCACTTAAACTTGTATAAAGTTGAACAAGTAGACACATGAGTCTTATGTGGCATAATACACATAGGACACCACGTAGGATGCAAATTACCATGTAGGATGCAACATAAGACACGTGTGTCTTTTTGTTCAATCTTATACAAGTTTGAGTGTCTACTTATGCATACTCAAAGTTGGAGGGCATAAATGTAAAATGAGGTAAAGTTAAAAGGCATATTTATGTATTATGCCTTCAACAAACTAGTAACTCTACAACTTGAGTCTTCCCCTTTTGGCCAATGTCAATAATCACACAATCTATATAAATCAAGAATTCACAATAAATTTCTGAAAATAACAATACCCAACTCATATACTTGAAAAATGGGTCAATCAACAAAAACTCAGTTCTGAAAATGAAGTTTGAATTCAAATTTTTTTTTTAATTGAAATCATTACCCAAGGCATTTGGAACCTATTGGTGAAAACCATTTTGAAAAAGGACTTAAAATCACTTCACAGACTCAATTTAGTTAAGAACTTGAGTTTTTGAAAAATCTTGTCATTCGGCAATTAAAATTCCAAATTGAGATTACAAAATCCATAAATAATCAATAGAATGAAGTTTCAGGGTCACAAAAGCTTACCCAAATGATTTCTGATGAACGCTCAACTACACCTCATCCACTACTAGGTGTAGGCAGTCGTTATCTAGTATAAACCCAATGAAGAGTTGGGGTCGAACCCACAGGGAGAGGTACAAGTTTGAATTCAGTTATGAAGTTATAAATGTAATCTAGTCGTTTGTAGGAGTAAAAATTATCAAAAACATATAGATTAATCGAAGGGGTTGACAAAAAATATCAGATAGGGGGATTTCGTTTGTCAATTAGCAGCTAAAACAAATACAAAAATAGGGGAATCAACAATGTAGAGAGGAGGTCTCGTGATGTGATCGATTATAGGCTAATTTCGCTATATGGGTAATTGAAACTTACTAATTATTACTAAATTTCAGTGGGTAGGCTAGACTATAGATGCAATAGCTTTCTCTCGAACAACTATTACGATTCAAGTGAGTTCTCTCGAACCTCGACAAGCTTGACAATAAGAACAGACCAAAACCTTAATTTATCTACTCTCCCGAGCTATATAGGTAGAATCGAGCTTAAGGTTTACTCTCTCGAGTTGAACCCACGTCAACCCAATAACTACAATTATTAATCGAAAACATTGGTTCTAAAACCTCTTTCTCAAGCAAGCCCAGCACACTAACGTAGAATTACATTTGCAACTACAATTCATAGATTAATACACAACTATCGATTAAACCCACTTCAATTAAGCATTTAAGTCAGTAAACAACATTACCCATAAGCTAATTAAGCCAATAATCACATGATCACACCTCAAGAATTGGAGTTTTAGCTACACATCATAAAAAGAGAGAAACAATTACCAATTACATTAGCCATGAGCTGGGTAATGGTTTCCAACTCTCTACAATGCTTCAAATCCAATTAATTAAAAAAAAAACAATTGCAATTCCTCAAAAGCTTCAAAGTCTACACTAGAAAACTCAGGAGAACTCAATTTAGATTCTACAATGCTTAGAGATTTATTTCTTTCCTACCTTTCAAATTTCAATGTATAGTTTCCCAATTTTTGGCCTTCAAAACAATTAGGAGAAGTAAGTCACGCCTCGCCAACCAGGTCGGTGATCCATTCTTTGCTCCAGTCCATCGTCGGTTTGCCTTAGCTCTTAATCCTCAGGGTTCTGTGCTTTAGGCAATTGAGATCGATGTCGCTGAGTCGTTCGGCGGCCAGCCGAATGTCAATTTCTATTGCCAAGTAGGTTTTTTTCCCCAGGGGCACGCTGGAACTGTAGGCGAGCTAAAGTTCCACTCGGCGGCTCACCGAGTGGTCTTGGCGATCACCAGGATTTCCATCCTTCAACTTCTTCAGCTTTTTCGCTCCTTTTTGCCGAGTAATTTCCTTGACTTGCTCTTTTAGCCTTAATTACTACAAATTAACACTTTAACATTAACTTAGAGCATAAATTTGGCATTGAGGACACTTAAACTATCAAAACAAAGCCTTAAAATGAGTCAAAATCCCAGACTCGTCAACACCCCCTACTCAAAATTTTGCTCCTCCTCAAGTAAAACTCAAGATCAATCAATTCAATAAGGATGTCTACAAACAGTGCTACTCAAGACTCAACATACATGCACACAAGAGGTTCAACCCACACATGCAATGTTCAATTGTGCACTCTAAGTTTCATATAAGCATTATCAAACGGACTCAAGTTCACAAAGCTTGCTTCAAATGAAAGTTCAAGCTCAACAAAAGTAGTCGAATGCCCTCACACAAAAAAAGATTCCAAACTCATACAAAGCTCATCAACTTTAAGAATTCGGAATTAGAAATAACTCTCACTCTCTCAAAAACAAACACATGCATGCTCTTTTCCCATAGGCTTGCCCGTATTTTCCAATCAACAAGATAATAAGCTCATTCAAGATCACAAAGGTCTTTCAAGGCTTGTAACTGGGCTGCGGGTAATGGTATGATCATTTAGGCTTAGTGACTTCTATCTTCATGAAGCATGGCCAAAATTTCATTCTTTAACCTTTTCTTACAAGACTTTTTGATTCTCAAAAGTCACACCCCCTTCTTTTAAGCACGACTTATTGGATACCCCTTTTATTTTGCTCATTTCACACACTTTATTTCAACAACATTTCTCTTTTTCAATCATTTTCATCTTTCTTTTTCTCTTTTTTTTATATGTTGAGGGGTTCCATCTTTTTCAACAAGATCTTTCAAAGGGGGGGAATTTCACAAACTTCTTGATTTACCTCTTTTTTCACCACACCCCCAACTTAGGCTTTTGGCCTGAGTTGGCTATTTATAACAACCAATGCCTCATGAAGATTATAGGTGGGGAAGAAAATTGGTCAGTTGTGTTCAAGGTTCTTCCAAAGAAAAGGATAAGCTCAAATGGTGCCAAGCTATGTTCACACTCTCACAAGGGGGTCACAAAGAGGTATAATGGCAAATTTAGTTCACTCTCCATAAATTGTGCCTAAGATCATCTCTATCATTCACTCACATTAGTCAATCGGACCAATGGGGCAAGTTATATGTATAAACAAGCGTGCATTACAAGTCAATCTCACCACACATGGCACCAACACAATTATCAAAACAAGACTTAACCATTTTCGCAAACGTGCAATGGTCAACACAAAAGTTCCACTCAACAAATCACATAGTCATAATAATATGCTATGAGTTCACATATGACTTATGCAACTCAATTCACCTCATCGGATTTGCACATACATTTCGTTCAAACAAGAGCACTATTCAAGTCATCAGTATTGACAAAAATCAACACTCGAAATTGCACGAGAACCGCCACAATCAAACACAAAAGAGGTGGCAAAATTTTTAAAAATTCGTTCAAAACCATTTGCACAATAAAAACAATGGACCAAGATGGATCAACAACAAAAATATATATATAAACACCGAATATGATCCAATATACACAAAACCAAAAACAAACCAATATTCACAAAAAAAAAAACATCCCAATAGAGGTGGGTATGGAAATACCTCACCCCGCCAACAAAAAGTAGCAGTTGTCCTCATATGTAAAGAAATAATAAAAATGGTCTAAAAATAACAGAAAGGGAGGCAAAGAGTCATCCTGCCAGGCTAGGCCTGGGTGAAATCTGCATATCAGTCATTCCCTCTGTCTGGGCATCAGTGCCCGGCTCAGCAACATCCTTGGCTCTACTGGAGCCCACTATAGAAATGTCCCTCAATGAGGCCTGTATAGCTATATCCATCATGGCCCCCTCTAGGTCCACCAAATCATCATACATAGCCTCATCTATAACACCGAGTTGCTTCTCATCTGTCTCCACCTCGGACTCAGCATCTACATCATCGGTTCTAGTATCATCTCCGGTCATAGTAGCTGGAGTAGTCTCAAAACTGGCCCAAACATCAGCACTCGACATCTCAGGGATCTCCATAGTCCCAAAAAGCATAGACAAATTAGTGGACTTCAGCTCATCCACCTCTTTCCTCAACTCAACAACATCGCCCTTCAAGGCAGTCACAGCAACAGTCGCCCCTGGATATTCTCACACTCTTCAACCCTCACCGTAAGGGGATCCAACGCCAGTTTATGGCCCTCAATTATCGATCTATGATCCCTCAACTCGGCCTTAATAGGAACTAGGGCATCAACAATAGCCCGCTCAATCAACCCAGGCACGACGGCATCTACCCGGGAGGCCCGCACATCAACAGATTGGGCTAGATGGCCCATTTTGTAAAGCATGACATTGATGATAGGGATCAGGAAGCGGCAAGAGCAGCAGAACTAGAGGGAGGGGTGCCGCAGAAACATTAAGAGTCTCAGAAATAGAAGGGCCAGATGTACCTGAGGAGGCATGATTGCCTCTATCGGCAACATATCAACGTCGACCTCTTGGGATGTATCCACCGGTGCTACCCTCCTCATGTGAGCCTCATCCCATATGTACTCAGCCTCAATACGCCGGATGTCAATAAAAGAGGTGGGTGTCACCTCCACATTCGTCTTCTTATCTCTCAAAACACGGGCCCGTCTATACAACTCGGTGATCAGCATCGAAAATAGGAGGGAAGTCTTACTCTATTTATCCCTCGTGGCCATCCCTTTCTTGATTAGCAACCCTAGATGCAACCTCTTGGGATCTATGATTGACCCTAGACAGGTCACCTCTGGGAATCGGAGGATGGACTCGTTCTGGGAAGGCATGATGGTGCTACTGATAAACCCGAACCAGTATCGAGCGGCTACATTTTGGTCTGTCTTCTTAATCTATGCACCTAACTCAATCCACCTCGAAGTAGCATCGGAGAGTAGGGGTGCCAACCAACCCCTCAGATCCTCTAAAGTCTTCTTCTTGATCAAGTATGGGTAGTTGTGCATGAATTCTGATGAACACCCCAGTACTGCATTTATATCTGAGCATCGGCATTTTACTCTCTGTAGGCCGAATAGAACTCCCGAACCAAAGTAGGAATGTATGGGCCTCGGGGTTTGGTGAAAACCTCAAACTTGTGGAACCTTAGAGTGTTCCACGCTTTTGGATGTCTGTCCACCACATCGTCGGTAGATAACCGTTTTTCTCCCAATATTGTCCTCAATCCCTCGGCCACTAGTCTATTGAGAGACATGGGAGGAGGACCCTGAACTAGTGGTGCCGGAACCACTGTCTATGCTGGAAGAGGAGATGGAGCTGGGAAGGAGTAGGCATCGGAGGTACCGGGATCCTAGAGGGATCATTTAAAGATTTGAAGCGTACCTCTGCTCTCCTTGCCTGCAAAAGTTGGTCATCTTTCGGCTTAGAGATGGAAGCCGGAGAATCATCCTCATCCTGACTCTCACTGTCAGAGATAGTAAGGTGTGTGGCATATACCCCCTCACTATCGGGATCTCCCCTCCGCTAGTGTCAAATCAATGGGTGTCTTACCCTTACCCTTACCTCCCTATGGAGGGAGTTTGGTGATCGGAGCCTGGGAACCAGCCGTTTCCTCATCTATAACAATACCGCGTGCTCACTTCAAGGGCAGATGATTTCTTCCAACTATTTTGGGTCTAGCCATGCCTGCAAAACATTGTGATAAACATTAGATGAACTTACGAAAAATTGCAGGAAAACAGTTGCATGAAGACTTGCCAAACTGGTCAGCGAGTCGCCGAACCACTCTGGTGTGCCAAGTCGGGCACGCCAAAAGTTCTAGAACAAAAATGTTCAAAGGGTGAATCTGGTCGGCGATGTCCAAGGCCATTCGGTGGATTACCGACACCATTCGGCGAACTAGAATTGGTTCGCCTAAAGTTACATAAATATGGGGATCAAAAGGGCGATCAGGAAGTACTTTCGGCGAGTCGCCAAGTGAAATCGGTGAGCACAGGCATATCGCCGAAAGCTACAGAACTTAAACTCAAAATTTGTAGAATTAAGGGCGATCTAAGGGACATTAGGTGAACCGCCAAACCACTCGATGAGCTCGACCCAGCTCGCCGAATAGCCTAACGTGCCAATTTTGTACCCCGTACTTCAAAATCAAGACCGAAACCCATGAAAACAAAATTAAACACTTATTTCATTCAATTAAATCAAGACCCAATCCCTCGAAGTACTCAAACTTCCCCCAATTTGGCCAAAATTATCTAATTGGCGTAGTTTACCCCTAAGAATGATGTCAACCGCTCTATCATCGGGTAAAATTCGACAATTAGAACAATTTTGGGGTTACTAAGACTACACCCCACTAGACCCACAACATTATCAATGCAACCCAACAATTCTAACAAGCTAACACTCAGCAATTCAATAATTAGGCCAATTATCATAATTTCAAACCAACAACGGGAAAATAACACCACACACACAAAATAAATCAACATTTAATCACATAAATACACCAGAAAACAAACATGCATTCGATTTCAACCAAATATTTATTTTGGGGTTCGGAAAACCAACCTTGTATGCCGAAAAGATTGAAAAGCTAGGAAGCAAAGAAATCCCTAAAGTCCGCCCCGAGAAAAATATCCCAAGAAAAATGAGAACAAAAGTACGAGAATACAAAAAATATGGTATTTTATAAGAGTACGGAAGTTAAAAAGTATGAAAGTGAAGGGATTTTTGAATTTAAAATTGTTTGGCATTTTAAAACTCTTCAGTTCGCGCGCCAGTCGGCGAAGTAAGTCGAGTTTGCCAACCCATGCGCCGAGTGGTACTTCACCCCACCGAGTTTTATAGAACCCCTAGCAAGCTAGGTGGTTCCAATGGCGGTCTAAGTCGGGCTCGCCGACATGTTCAGCGAGTCGCCGACTGGACTTTTGGCTCGCCTAGTTGCCATATTCCCAAAATTTCAACTTTTCAACCTGCACATTCAACAGTCGTTATTCATACAACAGAAATAAAAGAATTAAACCTTGGGTTGCCTCCCAAGAAGCGCCTTATTTAACGTCGTGTCACGACGTGGATACGCTTTCAAGTTTCATTTTTTGGGTTAGCCAAGGTATTACTTGGTAGACCCCTTTTGGCCTTGGGTTCAAATGAGATAAAATTTGACCCATTTGCGTTTCCAATTGTTTGATGGACACTGAGTGTGAGGTGACCATCTGATTGAGTGTGGAGACATCTTCTTTCAGTCCTTTCAAAACATTGCCGACCCTTCCATCTTATTGAGAATGCGTGCAAGCATGTCTTCCATACGGAAGTTCTTCAGGTCAGCCCTTTGATCGTTAGGCTTTTGACGTTCATGAGGTAGGACGTATCTTTCCTTTTCACCATCCCTTTCCTTCCAATTAGCATTACGGTCACGCCATTCTCTGTCACGGTCTCTCCATCAATCATCTCTATTCCAACCCAAATTTCCACCCGGCCTTGGATAGCTTGGACGAAAATCTCCTTCTCGATTTGCAAGAAAGTTCACTTCCTCATTATATAGCGCCTCAAAGTGGCTTCCTCGGGGTTTACTCCATCAATACCAACAACATTTACACTCTTCAACCCACTACCCATCACATTTTTCGCCAAGATATCCAGTTGGGTCATCATTTTGGCCATATTTTGGTCTCTCTCTTGGTTCTCCTCGATCTGCTCTTTTGTCATTCTAAAGGTGAGAGGAGACGTTTGGTCCTCTCGAGTGTACCATGCTCTGTTAATCTTGGTCATGCCATTGAGGATATGAGATGCTATTTCGAATGGTTATTGCATTATACCCCTTGGAACAGGTTGATCAGCAACACCTTTGTTCACCGAGTCAAGACTCCTATAGAAATGTTGTAATTACACGTCGTTTGGAAGTCTGTGAGTCGGACATTGAATTACCAACTTTTGAAATCTCATCCACATCTTGTGGATTGGTTCACCCTCCAAGCATTTGAAGCCTTGAATATTATCCCTTAATGCCATTATCTTAGAAGGATAAAAAACCTTATAAAGAACATTGCGGTAAGTTCATCCCAAGTAGTAATGGAGTTCCTCGGTAGATCAGCTAACCACTTGGTAGCTTCCCCCATCAAAGAGAATGGGAACAACCGGAGATGGACTGATTCTTGTAAGATGTTCTTGAACGAGAATGGACCACATAAGTCCACAAAATTTTGAATATGCTCATGGGGATCCTCATGGGCTAGCCCTCCATATAATCCTTTCATTTGCAAGAGTTATAGCATTATTCTAGTGACATTAAGATAGCATTCCCCTCAACAGGAGATAGATGGATAGCACCAATACCTCCCAATGGGATCGGCTCATTAACATCATTCAGATTTCCGATATCATCTTGGTGGCCAATTTGTCTACCATTACTCTCGTTCACAATCATTTCTTCTTCTGTTCAAACACAGCCTACACAAACACAAAACAAAGTAAGTCGATTCAACTACAACACAAGAAGATTATAATTTAAACTTCAATAATAAAATTCTAAACACCACACCCCGGCAGAGGCGCCATTTTTTATGAACGCTCAACTACACCTCATTCAATACTAGGTGTAGGTGGTCATTATCTAGTATAAAACCCAACGAAGATTTAGGGTCGAACCCACAGAGAGCGGTACAAGTTTGAATTCAATTATGAAGTTATAAATGTAATCTAGTCATTTGTAGGAGTAGAAATTATCAAAAACATTTAAATAAATTGAAGGGGTTGACAATGAATGTCAGATGGGGGGGATTTGGTTTGTCAATTAGCAGGTAAAACAAATACGAAAATAGGGGAATCAATAATGTAGAGAGGAATTCTCGGGATGTGATCGATTATAGGCTAATTTCACTATATGGGTAATTGAAACTTACTCACAATTGCTATATCTTAGTGGGTAGGCTACACTATAGATGCAATAGCTTTCTCTCGAACAACTATTACAATTCAAGCGAGTTCTCCAAAACCTCGACAAACGTAACAATAAGAACAGCTCGAAACCTTAATTTATCTACTCTCTCAAGCTAGATAGGTAGAATCAAGTTTAGGATTCACTCTTTTGAGTTGAACCCACATCAACCGAATAACTACAATCATTAATCGAAAACCTTGGTTCTAAAACCTCTTTCTCAAGCAAACCCAGCACACTAAGGTAGAATTGCATTTGCAACAAAAATTCACAGATTAATACACAACTATCGATTAAACTCATTTCAATTAAGCATTTAAGTCAGTAAACAACAATACCCATAAGCTAAATAAGCCAATAATCACATAATCACACCCCAAGAATTGTGGTTTTATCTACACATCATAAAAAGAGAGAAACAATTACCAACTATATTACCCATGATCTGGGTAATGGTTTCCAAGTCTCTACAATGCTTCAAATCGAATTAATTTTAAAAAAACCCAATTGCAGTTCCTCAAAACCAAGTCTCAAATGGTTCAAAGTCTACACTAGAAAACTCAGGAGAACTCAATTTAGATTCTACAATGCTTAGATTAGAAGATTTATTTCTTTCTTGCCTTTCAAATTTCAATTTATGGTTTCCCAATTTTTGGCCTTCAGGACCATTTGGCGAAGTAAGTCGCGCCTCGCCAACCAGGTCGGCAATCCACCCTTTGCTTCAGTCCATCACCGATTTGCCTTAGCTCTGAATCTTCAGGGTTTTGTGACTTTAGGTGATTGAGATCAATGTCGCTGAGTTGTTCGGCGGTCCGCTGAATGTCCATTTCTATCTCCAAGTAGGTTTTTTCTCAGGGCTGGCACGCTGGATCTTTAGGCGAGCAAAAGAGCCACTCGGTGGCTCGCCGAGTGGTCTTGGCGATCATCAGATTGCCTTCCTTTAACTTCTTCAACTTTTTCACTCCTTTTTGCTCGGTAATGTCCTTGCCTTGCTCTTTTAGACTTCATTGCTGCAAATTAATACTTTAACATCAGTTTAAAGCATAAATTAGGCATTGAGGACACTTAAACTATTAAAACAAAGCCCTAAATGAGTCAAAATCCCAGACTCATCAACTTGGCACAAGAAATCTCTTTACAAATTGCCTCCAAGAGTTTACCAAACTCAAAAAAAAAGTGCTTTTGAAAAAAGCAAATTTGTGGTTGGTTAGTTCATTTGAAAACCGTTTTTCATAGGTAGATTATGTTTGAATAATTCTTTTTAAAAAGTACTTTTGAGAGTCCAATTAAAGAAAAAAGAAAAGAATCAATGCACTTTTAATATTAAAAGTATTTTGAATATGTAATAACCCTAAAGTTCATTTTTTAAAATTTGATAAAATTATCATTTTACCTCTCCCGATAGCTGTCCTGAGTCTTGTTTGATCAGTTTACGAAGTTGGTTTTGAAATTTGATTGTAATAAATTTAGGAAGTTTAAGAGTTTTGGAGATTTAAAGTTGTTAAAAGTGGCTTTTGATAACAATCGAAGCTATGAGTCTCGAAATGAAATTTCTTCAATTCTAGTTCCAGAATGTGACTTTAGGTTAGTAGGAGTATTGTATTAGGTCCCAAGACTTTTGGTTTGACTTTGAGTCATTAGACGAGATGCGGAGAAAGTTAAGGCTAAAGTTTGACTTTAGTCAACGCTTGAGGTTAAAAATGTCATTTTTGAGTTTTGATAATTCCACTAGGTCCAAATGGTGATATTTGGTCTAGTTGAAGGTTTTTTTGTTCAGTTTCGAAGCTTTTGGATGAGTTTCATATCCTTATTTGAAAATTTGGAGATTCTTAAGTTAAAATTGATTTTGGTCAACATCGAGTTAAAGTGAATTTATTTGGGTGTTTTGATGATTCCATCGACTCCAAAATATCATTTTCAAGCTAGAAGCATATTTTTCTCATGTTCGGGAGGTTCGAGATGAGGGTTGACTGAGATTTTAAGCTTTTTGGGTGCTTTGGCATTGCTTCAGCATTTTGTGTCAATTAAAAGGTTTGTTATTAGTTTTAAAGATCAAAAATTGTTCTGAAACTTCTAAAAGTTTGAGCATGAATTATAGGAATGATCTACAAAGTTTGGAGCATTTTCGTTAAGCCGAGATTGAACTTTTATCGCGATTATAAAATAATTGTTTTCCAAGCAGAAATGATATTTGATTGGGAAAACGAGCACATGATTGAGTTTCAATTGGACGAATAGGTCCATATCATTATTTTAAGACATTTGGAAAAAAGAATCGAATCATTTCACTATCGTTCGAGAAAGTTATGGCCTCTTTTAGGGAAATAAAAGTTGTTGCTGCATTGGTATAAATACCGTTGTTCAACAATTTAAATTTCATACCGTGTTCATTTGGTATATTTAGCATATTGGACATTCTAAACCTCGTAATGGAGTGATTCTTGCGGCATTCTTCTAGATTTAATATGGGAGTTTATATGATCCTCATTTTGACTTTTTCTCATGATTCTTCATTTAATTTTCTTTCCTTATCTGTGAATTTCTTGGGAAAATTTGAGGTTTTATCGATTTGGACTCAGTTCTTTTTTTATATAGAAAATGTATATATAGGATCCTTATGTTATGGGTAAACTGATTTTGGCATAAACTATTGATTCATCAATTAGTTTCATCATATTCATTGCGTATAGGGTTGAGAATTTGAATTTTTTTCCCGGTAAAGTTGAAGTTTGATGAATTGAGAATTTCAAAGTCGATTTTAACTCTAATTTTGATGAAATTCCATATTTGAACCTCCCTAAGCATGGATAAGATATTTTTTCAAAAAATATTACAGATTCAGGTCAGGGTTTCAGATCTGAATACTGAGGATTTTTCTCATGAACTTGTGTTTCAAGTAAATTAGAGTTTTGAGAATGATTTCAACTCATTTTATAATGGGATTTTAACTATTGATTTCCAAAACTTTTGGATAACATGGTTTTATATAAATTTTCAGAAATATCCCTCATTTTTGGAAATGGGTTTTTGGGCCAATTTGGTCCGGCTCTCAAATCACTGTTATGAGTGTTGTTAGTTCTTAAATCTTACTGTGAATCCTTATTTGATTAGATTGATTTGATTCAGATATCGTACGAAGAGGAAAGACTCAAGTTACGGAGTAAATTTTTGCTTGATTTGATGCAAGTGATCTTCTATACCTTGTAAAAATTTGTAGAGTTATATGGTTTCCTTTATTGTATGTGTTGGGGAGTAATATGAATGATGTGTTGGGTTCAATTATTTTTTATATTAATGAATAAAAAGGGAATTAATGGAAAAGGCAATGTGTCGATAATCATGCTTCGTGAATTGCCTTGTTGTGGACCCTACTTTGGTTTATTGATGAAGTGCTTTGACAGCATTATTGTGGACCTAAATTGCTTGAATTGTTGTCTCTTTCTTACGGTGTGAAATTGCTTGTTTGTATTAATTATATTGCATCGTGACGAGACATGTGTTATTATGTCGAAGGGAAATGGTTTCGGCTAGTGATGTGATATAAAGCCAAAGGGAAATGGTTCTGGCTAGTGATATGATATAAAGCCGAAGGAAAATGATTCCAACTAGTGATGTGATATAAAGTCAAAGGAAAATGAATCCGGCTAGTGATATGATATAAAATCAAATGAAAATGGTTCTAGCTGGTGATCTGATATAAAGTCGAAGTGAAACTGGTTCCGAGTGGTGATATGATATATAAAGTCGAAGGAAAATAGTTTTTGTCAGTGATGTGATATAAATCCGAAGGGAAATGCTTCTGACTAGTAATATTGTGTCAAAGGGAAATTGGTCCGGCAAGTGTTTGATTATTGTGATTTGATGAACTGGATATTGATTTACTTGATGCTTGTGATTGATCTACTTGATACTTGTGATTGATCTCCTCGATAATTGTGATTAATCTACTTGACACTTGTGATTGTCATAATTGATAGTTGTTGGCTGTTGAACTGTGATAGTTGGATTGTAATTGTTAAGCATTATGAACTGTGTATTATGAAACTATTAGGTTGGAATGATTTCTATGCATGTTGTAGTTTTTCTGTTGGGATGAAATGAGTACTCGTATCCTATTTTTCTTTATCTTGTGACTAGAGGTTTTCATGTTAAGTACCGTATTGTTTGGTATTCACCTCTTGCTTTTACACTTGTGTAGGTTACTAGCCTGAATCTGTGTGGTTAGTCTTCTTCGCTATCTTGTTCGAGGCTTTCCTGTGGAGACTTGAGAGGTTAGTGACTTGTGCACCTGACAGCCAAGTTTTTGGGGTATTTATGAGTTTGATTAAGTTACGCGCAGTTAAAATATTAATATTTTAATTTCTGCGTTTCTATCGTCATGTTTTGAATTTTAGGCTGATTTGTCTTGGTGGATAAGACGACACGTCCATTTTTGGATCATGACAAAATATTTATTATACTTTTTTTATTAATAATTTATTTTTATTAAATTAAAATGTACATATTAAATTTTTCAATCAATATTATAAATAGATGAATAAAAATATATATTAAATATTGATATAATATTAACATGATGATTTAAATAGAATTAAAAATCAAGAAAATAAATTTAAAAAACATTTCACGAATTAAATCACTATATATGAAAAATTCATCACAAAAAGAAATATATAAATGTAGAGATATATTGATAAAATATGTATATATGGTAGAGATATTTTGATCTTGAAATAAATTATTTTCTGTTTCTGCATTTGCGTTTTTTAAGAAGAAGAAAATTTCATTTTCTTGCCAACAACAGAAAAATTGCTTATTTTTCCATTTAAAAGCAGTTTTACTAATTAGTCAACAATCTATTTTTTCTAAAAATAAATATTTTTTACTCAAAATAAATATTTTAGACCTCGCAATAGTAATGCCAAACCGGCTCTTATTTAAGCTTCAACTTGTTTAAATATTTTTCAGTATAAATTATAGGAATCACATAGTGTAAGATCTAAATTACATCATATCCCTACTAATTTTCAATTTACAAAAATCCTTTAAAAAAGGAGGCAGCCGGATACTTACCTACTGTCCGGATACATTATATCTAATACATTGTAAACAACTTCTTGTTGCGCTTAAAAAGGAACAAATCAGGTAAAATTTATTTTTACTTATTTTAATTTCCTTGATTAATGCCTAACTGATTCTTATCAGTTCATATCCCAATAGGTAACAAATTCACAAATATCAAATTTCAAATTTACATTTTCTTCATTGAACGACCATTAATGTTGAAAAAGTGATAATTTCAAAAAAAATCAAAAAAATTGATGATACAAGATAAATATATCGATTTTGTTGAGGCATTCAAAAATTTGGGTGAACGAGGTGAGTTATGAAGGTTACAAAAGTGATGGAATCTCTAATTTCTTCTCCCTGTTCTTGGTATATCTGTATTTTGTCCATTATCCAAAATTGATAAGATTCATAATGAATATTTTCATCTTATTGAGGCATTCAGAAGTCTGGAAAACTAAGGTTAGATATGAACGATCAAAGTGAAAGTGAAGCAACTGTATAAGGATAAAACAATTTTGGTGGTTGTAATGGCAAAATACAAATTAAAGCATAATTTCAATTTTTGAGTTAAAGATCTAACAAAAAAAAGGTTTGTGATTTTGTAGTATTGTGTTGTGTAATCAATTCGTCTGCTACATTATGTGTTGTATATGGATAATATAGTACAGATACATTATGTGTTGTAGGTTTATACATTATATATTTTGTATCAGGTACATGTTTTGTATATGTTGATATTTGTGATTTGAATTGCAATGTGTGTTTAGTATAATTTATCAGATACATGTGTTGTAAGTTTGAAAATATAAGATCATATAGTGATTTGTTTGTGATAAATTATTTTGTATATGAATAAATTGGTAAATATACATTATTTGTTGCAAGTTGATACATTAAAAAAAATTATTAGATACATTATATAATCATAACCTTTCCATGTATGTGTTGGGTTTTGTGATATGATTTTCCTGATGTATTTTCAATAATGTATCAGATAAATTTGATGTAAGTTGTAAATGTATCGTTCTATAGGGGAGTGTTGTGATAACTTAATTTTATGAATTGTGTCAGTTTTTCTATGTATAAGACACAGTTATTCAAATGTGTACAATATAGATGGACATGTATCTTGTTATTTTAGTGTGCCTTCTTGTATAATATTTATGACTAATACATGAGTTAGTAGCCATTTTTTAAGGTATCTGGTATAATTGTTGCTATGTATTTGGTCAATTCATGAGTCTGTTTTGAAAGAAATTGTGTTGCCACCGAGATACAAGAGGATGCCTGGACGACTAAGAAAATGAAGTAAGAAAAATGCAGATGAAAAGCTAACACCAAACACAAACTGTTGTGGACGTTGTGGGCAAGACGGTCAGACGGACGTGTACTTATTTCCTAAAGATGATTGCACAGACTTTTTTAGAATACATTGATGTTTCAGTTTTATAATTTTTAATTCAATAATTTTTCCACAATAACAGTATATACACTTCAATGTATTGTGCTTTTATGTATTTTCGATACAATATATTGAAATGTTGCTATTATGAAATAAAAATTTGTTCAGATTTGTATTCATTTGTGATTGATGATGATTTAATAACACTGTTAAATTATTAACATTTGTAAATCTGATAGAATGTACATGTAATGAATGGTTTTGTTGAATTTTGATAAATAATATATCTGATAAATCATGATTGTAAACAACATGTCTTTAATGTATCACATATAACATAAAATCTAGAAAATGTATTTGATACATTAAATTATGAACATTATACAGGTAATAAATGTACATTACAAGTGTTATAAATTAAGTGTATCAATAACATCATGAACAGTAAAAATGTGTGATACTTTAATTCATGAAGATAGGTTGATTCAAATAATTTTTAAAATTATCCTAATTTGTGTTGTTTACCACACACATTATAATTACAATTGAAAAAAAATATAGATAAATATACATTCTGAGATTAACTGAACAAAATAGATTGATATAACAGTCAAACAAAACAAGTTTTGAGAGAAAAGCTCCAACACTTAAGTTAATGTATCTTGAAAACAATACAAACTAAAAAAACAGTGTGTATCCATTGATACACTATAACTATTCCAGATTAACTAAATCTTCATGGTCTAGTAGTGTGAAATGACCCTTAGGCTTTGATAGATCGTCATTATCACTAACATATCCTGCTTCAGCCTTTTCACTATCATATTTTCATAGCAAAGCTGCATATCTTGAGCGGAGATAATTGAATCAGAAACCATTAGATGGAATTGGAATTTCATCGCTAAGAAATTCAGCAAACGCAACTGCAAACAATCCACAATCCCTATAAAAATGTAAGAGATACATTATAAAAACGAATTGAACATATACTTTAAAACAAAATTTTATAAAACTTACATTGGAATAAGATTGATGATACATTAAAGAACTTGATTCAACAACATTAGTGTTATGTATCAATACCTTAAATATGAATATGATATGTTGCAATATAATAAAATTACTTTTTCAGTAATAATCATGCATTTGAATCAACTACTAGATGCAAGATTGAACACCAAAAAATAGCATAGAAATAGATTAAAAATCGTTACCTTGGGTAGAGTGAGTCAAGAAATTGTAGATGAAACTTTTCTACCCTTTTTCCAACAATGTATCATGCATTTGAATCAACTACTAGATGCAACATTGAACATCAAAAAATCGTAGAAATAAATCGAAAATCATTACCTTGGATAGAGTAGGTCGAGAAATTGTAGACGAAACTTTTCTACCTTTTTTTTGAAGGAGCGTGATCCATATCAGAAAATCAGGATGAATTATTATTTTTTTAAGAAGATGACAGTGGAGAACACGACAACAAAGAAGATGAAAATTTACCAATTAATTGATTTGAATTTGGTTGACTGGAGAGAGAATCCTTTTACAATTCAAATTGAGATGAAATTGTAACTGATAAGATTGTGGAGTAAAATTAGGGAGAGATTAAAGGAGTGAAAAAAGGAAGGGGAAACTTGGGTAAGGTTGGACACTTATGTATCCGGCTGACTTAAGAATTAGGGAAAAATAAGGGATTTTGGAAATATTTTGAAATGGTAGGGAATAATGGAAATTATGGAAAATAAAGGTGTGTATATAAGTAATTTATCCTATTTTGAAAGGCAAGTCCGAGTTTGTGTTTTGGACTCATTGTTGTCACGACCCAGACCATCGTGATTGGCACCCACACTAACCCTCTGATCGGAGAAACATTTATACTAGTTAGCTAATCAACTTTATCGAAATACTAAGGCATTTAAGTTACGGAAGCAAGTTAAATGTTAAGAAAATAAATAGAGTTCCCATAAACTCCAAACAAAAGTTTAATAATAATAAGCTAACATTGCGGAAGTAATGCCTAGAACCTGAAAGTCAATGTACCAAAACATCTAACAATGAACCAAAGTCTAAACAGGAAGGGTTACAACCCCAAACTAATGAACTAACAACTAACTAGAAAGTCTAAGTCCGAAATGTGGACATAGACGAAAGGAGAACTCATGGCAGCCTTGAAGAACTGGCTCACCCTTGAATTCGATCGGTGACCACTGATCTTCTAAACGAGGTATGTCAATAGCCGCATGAAGAAGCCTTGTACTCAACAAAACATTTCTCAAGATACACAATTATATCAAATCATTGGTCCTCTCATGGAACCCAAACTCAAACTGTTAGCATACAGGAATGTGGTACCCAATCTAATGTTTATGCCGGAACGTGGCAACCGATCCCATAATTATGTCAGAACGTGGCAACCGATCCAAGTTAGTGTGTCGGAACGCAACACCCGATCCATTCAACAAGCCACAATCACAATCACAAGTATATTTCTCATAATCATACAAACAAGTCATGATTCATGGCATTCATCATTCATATATCCTCATTTAAAATTAATGTGATCAATAATACAACATTCGCATACATACCTGTATCATAATGAAGCAAGAATAAACATACATCACACAATCATAGAATCACAACCATCACCTACCTTGAAACAAGCTGGAAACCCATAAGAAACTTGATCCTTCCCTATCCGTATTTGTTCCCCTTGTTTTTGGTCTACAAATGTCACGACCCGAGCCTACACCCCGGACGTGACACGGCGTACAAGATTCTGAAAAGTCTCACACAAGCCTCATAGCATGTCATCACATAAGATAATAGAAATAGTGCAGAATTTAAAAACTTTTTCTTTAAATCCATACAATCGAAAATCATTTAAAACAGCGGAAGTCTACTTGTCTCACATGGCCATCTAAAAATATCTTTGAATCAAAAGTAGGGTCACGGCCCTTTACAATAGAAATTCTAAAAAGAGCCTGTTACAATGAAAGACATGAAACATCAAAAGCACTTGTCCTCTGATCCATGAGGACATACCACAAGCTAGGGAGGGAAATCAATCCAAGCTTAAACTAGAAGAACTCAACTCACTTGTCGGAACCTACACTTTGTGGAAAAATAGAAGAATATGGGTTAGAACATTTAATGTACTAAGTATGATAGCCATGCAAAAACCATGCTTAAAAAGGACATTTTATTTGAAACTCATGTTATATGCCAATTTTGAGAAAACTTCATGAACATAAGTATAAGAGGCTTAAGGTACAAACATAATCAACATATAAACCATTTCATCACATAAGAGCTTTCACAAAGTAACCCTAAGCTATACTTTGTGCAATGTATAAGTAGTGTCCCATACCACCATCCACACTAAGTACCACTTTAAGTCCACCAAAAGTGAACTTACCATTCCTCATTTTCATCCTTAAACAATACTCATACATAAGGAACATAATTATTTCATAAGTCATGACAAGGAAGTAACTTATAATACAATCCAAGTAAAGTATGCATCATTACATTAAGCATTTAAATCAATATTCTTCATTAGCTTCATTAAGAGCACATTCGTTCATTAGACATTAAGACATTGGAGAATCACACCATACCCTCTCAAAGCCTACTCGGGCAATGTATGGATGGCATCCCAAACTACCACTCACACTTCATAGAACCTCTCAAGTAGTCATAGCACGTATCTCACATGATGGGAATAAGCATTAACCGACATAGACCGTGTGAGCTTAACATCGAATCCGGTGTCTATCCCACACCGTAAAGGGTTGATTTACTTGCATAAGGTAGGACCGGTAACATTTTAGCTTAGGTGGATCAACTAGCTAATAACCTATGCGGGCACATAGTTATGGGATAAGAAAGATGTTCATTGAAACCCAAGCCTAACGTAGGGAGAGCTTCCATTTTACCATATCCACTTGGTACTTAGCCTCCATTCCCATAGATTAGTTCATTCACATTATATTATTGTACTTGAGAGGAATGCCATTGGCCTATCGACCCAAGGTACATCATTACACATGAAATGAATGTCATAAGCCTATCGATTCATGGTACATTATTAGGATAGCTCTTGAATCCTCATGAAAGGAATGCCACAAGCCTATCGATTTATGGTTCATCATTACATTATTATACACACGAAAGGAACGTCATAGGCCTATCGATTCATGGTACATTAGTTCATTGACTCATTAGGAAAGGAATACCATAGGCCTATCAATTCAAGAGTCGTCATTACAGTTCATTTATGAAAGGACTACCATAGGCCTATCGATTCATATTCATTAAGTCAAGACACATTCATTACACAACAAGAGGATGCCTAAGCCTACCAATTCGAGGTACAACAATCAACAATACTTTCATTTATACAAGAAGAGGATGCATAAACCTACCAATTCAAGATACAACATTCTCATTACTTTCATTTATTCAAGAAGACGATGCCTAAGCCAAATCAAGATACAACATTCTCATTACTTTCATTTATTCAAGAAGAGGATGCCTAAGCCTACCAATTCAAGGTGTACATTACATTGAAGTAACCCTTCACATTCTATCATCATTATTCATCATTCATGAGTGTTATTTGAGAATAAGCTTTCAATCATAACACAATTACATTCTAAACATGATCATAATACTTTCATTGAATTCACATACATATACGTCACATCATAATCATACATAAATCCTTCATAAAATTGCCTTCCAAGGCTATGAATCAATCTCAACCCAAACATCTAGAATACTACACTATATAAGAGGCATAACATGATTCAATAACTAATTCAATATAGACATAAGCAATTCAACATACTTTCATGATCAATCAACCTAAATCACAAACTTCCAATTTAGTATTTTGGGGGAAACATGGGTTCATAGGGGAAATTCATCATAATTCATCATTAATTCAACAATCCATTCGTAATTCATCATATATAAACCTTTGAAAATGTTTTGGAATTGAACCATGCTTAGATTAAAACCCTAGCTTTTTGGGGGAATTTGGAAACTTGAAATCATCTTTTGAGAGGGATCCTTGAATGAAAATTAATCAAGGATGAAGACTACCATACATTTATGGAAGAAACTCCACTAAAATTGAGTGAAAAAGGTGAAATCTTGAGCTTCAAAGCTTGACTCCTTCTTCTCCAATGGTGGTTTCTAGAGAGAGAATATTTGGAGATGAGGGTAGTTTCTAATTTTTAGTTTGGGGAATAATGAGTTGAAAAGGGTGTTTAATACTTTTAAAAGCCTTAAATAACTCAGATTAATAAAAATAAACCGTCCCCTAACTCATTTAACCACCCCATGAATTTACCATTTTGCTCCCAACTTGGCCGAAATTGGGCAGTTTCAGTGATGACCTACGAAACCCCACCCACGGACCGTGGGTGGGTCCAGGAGCTGTGCTGGCTAACCGTGGTTTGGGTCAGCAACCCCTCATATAGAACCTTGACCTAAGACCAATCCCTATGGGGTGTAGGTCCCATCCGTAGGTCCTCCTCTTTTTGACAGCTTTTGGTTTTTGGCAGCTTTGGGGGTTAGGCTTTAGGTTCCCTCTCAAGGACCCTTGGTTGGTCCTTGGGGGAGGGGGGGGGTTGTACTTTGACGTTTAACCCCAAAACCCCACAACCAAATCCCGGGAATTCATTTTACAACATCAAACCCCATATCAAACTCAAAAACAAACTCGTAAGGCTCTAGTTTCACCTACTAGTTTTCCGGGTAGTAACATTATCCCCCCTTGGGAACATTCGTCCTCGAATGATACTTTAAACACTTTAAGGAATTAAACACTCAAGACTTGCAGCCCATCATGCATGAAACATCATAAACAATGCACAAAACTAGGAGAAAACATCAAATCCATCTCAAACATACTCCATGCAACACAAGAAAGTAGGAACTACATCTACAAACTCATTATGCATGAAAACTTCAACATTTCTCATTTCATTGGAGGAATTACCTTCTCCAACTCAAATATTGCTCATTATAACATCATTAGGCACATTATGCATTTACTCTTAAAAGCGCATTTAAGCATGTTCAACAATTCACCTCATGAAGCATATAGGCAACTCATACTAAATGCACATCAACATGAGGAACATAAATCATGAAAACTCATTTTCTAATTTAAACATGAATTCATCAAGAACATGCATAACATAAGGAGACCATGGAAACACATAATCACACATGACTCCAAAACATGAAACAAGCTACAAAGAACTCTTGGTCTCAAGCGTGAATAGGAATAGAAGGAAAGAGGTGAGGATATCGGAACTCTCAACAACCTTACTATTCAACATACTATCTCCCTCTTGGGAGTAAACCCATACTAAGGCTAACATGAAAATAACATAGGGACCTCAAAAATACATTCACAACTATAAGAAACCATCAACATACCGGTGCCTTCATCCGGAAGAGCTCCTTTGTCTTCTCTAGACTAGAGTGCATAGAAACGACCATACTTTGGAGCATTAGGATCCGGGCCACTTTGAGAAGCTTGTTTGGCCTCTCTTCCCTTGGCCGTAACGGTAGGGTAATTTTTCACTTGATGATCATTCTTTCCACAACCATAGCAACCATTTGTATTGGTTAGGCACTTCTCATAGTGTTTCTTTCCACAATTGGTGCAAATAGGTTTAGGAAATTGAGACCCACTACCTTTATCTTGGTTAACCCTAGGATTTCTTGAAGAATCTTGGTTAAAAGCCCTCTTTTTGTACCTTGGTTGACCTTGCTCATTAGACCTAGACCTCTTCATCTCCCTATTCTTTTTCTTAATTTTAAACTCCTCAATTTGTTGAGAAAACACCATAAGCCTAGATATATTCATGTCATCATGGAGCATCTCCGTATGACATTCTTCCTCAACTAGGTCGGACACACCTGTCACATATCTACTCATCTCATCCCTCGGGTTAGACACCAAAGATGGAGCATACTTAGACAATAGGATAAATTTCAAGGAGTACTCTTGCACACTCATGCTACCTTGCCTAAGGTTGATAAAATCCTCCACCTTAGCTTCCCTCTTCTCACGAGGAAAGAACCTATCAAGGAAGGTTTTCTTAAACACCTCCCAATCTATAGAACCCGCTCCAACCGGCCTATTGCTCTTCCATTGAGTGAACCAAATTTGGGCAACATCCTTCAATTGATAAGAGGCTAGTTCCGCTTTTGCTATAGAAGTCACCCCCATAGCATTGACTACCTTATACACCTCATCCACAAACTCTTGGGGATCCTCTCCCACCTTGGAACCAAGAAACACCGGAGGATTTGTCCTCACCAAGTCCCTCAACCTAGAAGCCATAGTACTCACAATAGGGTTCACATGAGTCTCAACACCCCTAGTGGCTTCAGCCGTCATAGCTTGGGCTTGAGTAGTTACGGCTTGAGCCATCATCAAAAGAGCTGGCCTAACTTCTTCTTTGGACATAAACGGATGATCAACCGAAACTTGATTGTCTTGAGGAACTTGGTCACCTTGAGGACCTTGGGGAGGAACTCCCTCATTCACATTCTCCTTTTCCATCCTTCTTGCGTTCTCCCTTCTTGTATTCATATCTTATAAACACAAGAGAAGGGTTAGGAAAAAGACTTTTATAGAGCTAAACTCTATGGCACGACTTCAAAGAGTAATGAAAGAAGAGTAGCTTCCTAACGTCTTATAGCCTCTCATTCATAAATGTGGCGCGCTTCACACTATAAACAAGACTCTACTCGACGTGGCTTGTGAGACATCAATCCTTAAAACCATCCCAAAATTTTGTGATCTGATACCACATTTCTCACGACCCGAGCCTGAGTTTTAGGCTAAAATCATCCCTCAAGTATAACCTAAACTTAGTGTACATCCTTATAGTATAATTGTGAACAAAAAACATCCTTCAACTATCCCAAAACATGGCTAAACATCCTTTTGTTAACTACTGTTAAAAAACTAACAGAAATAAATACATGTGCTATGCACATGACTCCCCCCAAATCCCCATATGCTATAGATTGATTTCTTCATCTTCATAAACAATAGCATACATCATAGTTGGGACTTTCTTTCATGCTTTTGTGCTGAAAATTAATCTGCTCCAATTGCCCCACTTTCAGTCTATCCTTGAGCAATATTGCGTCCCTAACCGAGGGTTGGAATTAACTGCTCATATAACTGATCATTTCACTCATATTTTCGGAAGAAGCTAATAGCACTCGATAATTTAAAAGATGCGCAGTGGTTGAAAATTCTTGAGACGCAATTTGGAGAAGAAATTAGCAGTCAAGAGGCATTTATATGAGACAATAAGACTCATGTTAATAAGAAATACACCAAACATGTTTGCCTGAAGAGAGAATTTTGCTTAGTTGTGCGAGGTGCCGCTAGAAACATGATTTCTCAACAGTTGATAGGGTGCTTATAATTAAAAGTGTCACCATAGAGTCTTCAATGCAATGATAAAGAAAATTCAGAATTTTTGTTCCTAGGTACTGTATTATGCAGAGGTACCAAAGAAACTGGATGAAATCAATAGAATAAGCACTTTTCATGTGCGACATTGTTGACATTTACAATTTTACTATTAATCCTAGTTACACAGAAATGACTCCATGCTTTTCTACACCAAGAAAATGACACAACCCACTTCCAGGGAGGGTATAGATATTACCAACTCTTACAATTAATGCCTTGGAGTCATACAAATTCATTCTCTTATGCAAGCAAAAAGGAAGCGAGACTAGCGTAATGCGCCTAGTTGAGAAATGATAAACAACGTCCATAGAACTACATTGCGTCTTTAAAAGAAGTAAGCCTACAAGAGGGAGGATTGATCTCACCTTGAAAAGAAAGAAGATGAGAATTTGAAATTGTAGTAAAAGTAGTCGTTTTATGTTGTATTAAATTTTTCGCAAATGTATCTTGTATGTTTGCCAAGCGCAATGAAAGTACTCTGAGTTGCCTAAAAACATTTATCTTTTCTTCATTTTTCCACCTTGAGCATTTTAACACTTAAAACCAACAAAAAAACTAATATTTCATCTGAAAAATAAGACCAAAACTTGCACAAAAAAATACACACAAGAAAACACCAAGGCAACTAAATAAATCGAAAAAACTGATAAAACGATTTAAAAAATGACAAATCAGTACAAAAGCAGCCAAAAAATCAGCAAAACAATACCAAACTAGCAAAAAACAACAACATAATAGAAAAGCAACAATTTTTTTTGATAAACCAGTATATAAACCTCAAGAAAATCAGCAAAACAACACCAAACTAGAATAAAACAGCAAAAACAAATTGCAGTACAATAGAAAAATTGGTAAACCACTAGTAAACAACACACATTTTGGCAAAACATAAGAAAAATAACATGAAGAGACCAGTAAAACAATAGAAATATCAATAAAAATATCGTACAATATATGGGGATTTGGGGGAAGTCATGTGCTTGGCACATGTATTTGTTTCTGTTAGTTTTTTAACACTAGTTAACAGAAAGGATGTTTATGTAAGTGTTGGGATAGTTGAAGGATGTTTTTTTGTTCACAATTATACTATAAGGATGTACACTAAGTTTAGGTTATACTTGAGGGATGATTTTAGCCTAAAACTCACCCGAGCCTACACCCCGGACATGACACGGCGTACAAGACTCCGAAAAGTCTCATACAAGCCTCATAGAATGTCATCACATAGGAGAATAGAAATAGTGCAGAATTTAAAAACTTTCCTTAAATCAATACAACTGAAAATCATTTAAAACAGTGAAAGTCTACTTGTCTCACTTGACCATCTAAAAACATTTTTGAATCAAAAGTAAGGTCATGGCCCTTTACAATAGAAAGTCTAAAAAGAGTCTATTACAATGAAACACATGAAGTATTACAAGCACCTGTCCTCGAATACATGAAAACATACCACAAGCTCGGGAGGGAAATCAATCCAAACTTGATCTAGAAGAACTCAACTCACTTGCCAGAACCTACACTTTGTAGAAAAATAGAAGAATATGGGTTAGCACATTTAATGTACTAAGTATGATAGCCATGAAAAAATCATGCTTAAAAAGGACATTTTATTTGAAAATCATGCTATATTCCAATTTTGAGAAATCTTCATGAACATAAGTATAGGAGGCATAAGGTACAAACATAATCACCATAAAAGCCACTTCATCACATTAGAGCTTTCACCTTAAATAACCCTAAGCTATACTTTGTGCAATGTATGAATAACGTCCTATACCACCATCCACACTAAGTACCACTTTAAGGTCACCAAAAGTGAACTTACCATTCATCATTTTCATCCTTAAAATATACTCATCCATAAGGAACATAATTATTTCATAAGTCATGACAAAGAAGTAACTCATAATACAATCCACGTAAAGTATGCATCATTACATTAAGCATTTAAGTCAACATTCTTCATTAACTTCATTAAGAGCACATTCGTTCATTAGACATTAAGACATTGGAGAATCACACCATAGCCTCTCAAAGCCTACTCGTGTAATGCATGGATAACATCCCATACTACCACCCACACTTCATAGAACCTCTGAAGTAGCCATAGCACGTATCTCAGATGATGTGAATAAGCATTAACCTACATCGACCATGTTAGCTTAACATGGAATCCGATGTCTATCCCACACTGTAAAAGGTTGGTCTACTTGCCTAAGGTAGGACCGGTAACATTTTAGATTAGGTAGATCCACTAGCTAATAACCTATGCGGGCACATAGTTATGGGATAAGAAAGATGTTCGTTGAAACCCAAGCCTAACGTAGAGAGAGCTTCCATCTTACCATATCAACTCGGTACTTAGCCTCTATTCCCGTAAAGTAGTTCATTCACATTACATTATTGTACTTGAGAGGAATGTCATTGGCCTATCGTCCCAAGGTACATCATTACATATGAAAGGAATGCCATAAGCTTATCGATTCATGGTAGATTATTAGGATAGCTCTTGAATCTTCATGAAAGGAATGCCATAAGCCTATCGATTTATGGTTCATCATTACATTATTATACACATGAAAGGAACGCCATAGGCCTATCGATTCACGATACATTAGTTCATTGAATCATTAGGAAAGGAATGCCATAGGCCTATCGATTCAAGAGTCGTCATTACATTAGTTTATTTATGAAAGGAATTCTATAGGCCTACCGATTCATATTCATTAAGTAAAGACACATTCATTACACAAGAAAAGGATGCCTAAGCCTACCAATTCAAGGAACAACAATCAGCAATACTTTCATTTATACAAGAAGAGGATGCCTAAGCCTACCAATTCAAGATACAACATTCTCATTACTTTAATTTATACAAGAAGAGGATGCCTAAGCCTACCAATTCAAGGTGTACATTACATTGAAGTAACCCTTTACATTCTATCATCATCATTCATCATTCATGAGTGTTATTTGAGAATAAGCTTTTAATCATAACACAATTACATTCTAAACATGATCATAATACTTTCATTGAATTCACATGCATATACTTCACAACATGATCATACATAAATCTTTCATCAAAATTGCCTTTTAAGGCTATGAATCAATCTCAACCCAAACATCTAGAATACTACACTAGATAAGAGGAATAACATGATTCAATAACTAATTCAATAACTAATTCAATAACTAATTCAATATAGACATAAACAATTCAACATACTTTCATGATCAATCAACCTAAATCACAAACTTCCAATTTAGTATTTTGGGGGAAACATGGGTTCATAGGGGAAATTCATCATAATTCATCATTAATTAAACAATCCATTCATAATTCAGCACATATAAACCTTTGAAAACGTTTTGGAATTGAACCCATGCTTAGATTGAAACCCTAGCTTTTTGAGAGATTTTGGAAACTTGAAATCATCTTCTGAGAGGGATCCTTGAATGAAACTTAATCAAGGATGAAGACTACCATACCTTTATGGCCGAAACTCCACGAAAATTGAGTGAGAAAGATAAAATCTTGAGCTTCAAAGCTTGACTCCTTCTTCTCCAATGGTGGTTTCTAGAAAGAGAATATTTGGAGAGGAGGGTAGTTTCTAATTTTGAGTTTGGGGAATAATGAGTCGATAAGTATGTTTAATTCTTTTTAAAGCCTTAAATAACTCTAATTAATCAAAATAAACTGTCCCCTAACTCATTTAACCACCCCATGAACTCACCATTTTACCCCCAACTTGGCCGAGATTGGGCAGTTTCAGTGATTACCTACGAAACACCACCCACGAACCATGGGTGGGTCCACGACCCATGCTGGCTAACTGTAGTTTGGGTCAGCAACCCCTCACCTAGAGCCTTGATCAACGACAAATCCCTACGGGGGATGGATGGACCTACGGGGCGTAGGTCCTCCTCTTTTTGACAGCTTTTGGTTTTTGGTAGCTTTGGGGTTAGGCTTTAGGGTCCCCCTTCAAAGACCCTTGCTTGGTCCTTGGGGGGTCGTACCTTGACGTTTAACCCCTAAACCCCTCAACCAAAGCCCGGGAACTCATTTTACAACTTCAAACCCCATATCAAACTCAAAAAGAAACTCGTAAGGCTCTAGTTTCACCTACTAGTTTTTTGGGTCGTAACAAAAAACAATCGTAATAACACAGAAATCAATAAACAATCACTAATTACGCGAATTACTAAAAATTCTATCAACCCTAGATCATACCCATGATCCCAATATCCAAATTAGGACTTTTCCCACCATAATTCTCAAATCAAAGCTCTTCCCCGCTGATAATTACCCATTAGATTACATTCCACAGATCGAAAAATGGATTCGGGAGTGAAAATCTTACCTTTAGCCTCAAGAAGGGTGGAAAACTGTCAAGAAAAGACCTGGGTTCGTTCCTTAGCTCTCTACTTCGAAAATTGCAGAATAAAATATTTTTAGGGTTTATTTACGACTTTAAGTCGCGTCTGGCCCACCAAAGCGGACCTCACCCCGCTACAATGGCTCTGCCCTGTCGGCAGAAATCCTCACCAAAGCAACTTGCACGAAACAGTGAGCTATTTTAATAAATCCATTGCCCCCATTTTACAACACACTTTCAACCAACGACACTCAGAAACTACACGTTCACGCTAAGATCAATTCTGGGTGTTCTACTCGCTCGAATTCAATTCTTTAAAGTCGTACGAGTTTCTTAATAACTTATCTATCTACTCATGTAATCAAAATCATAATTAAATCACCTGATTTTTACTAGATTTCCCTACACCTTAATGACTCCAATTTTGTTCAAATCTCGACTAGGTTGGGAAATTTCAAGTTACTACGAAAAAGTTTTTCGGCCAAAAAAATTTCCCCGTTGTCTTTTCTATAACGACGAAAACCGGTCGTTACGATAGATACCAATTTACCCATCATTCATCCCCGAGTGACAAACTTAGGGGAAATAAGCTAAGGAAGGAATGGAGTAGTACCTGAATCGACGAACAATTGGGGATACTTGTCTCGCATGTCCCTCTTGGTTTCCCAAGTAGCTTCCTCAATTGGATGATACTTCCATTGAACTTTCACGGACTTAATATCCTTGGTCCTCAACTGACGCACATCACGATCAAGAATTGCAATCGGTTCCTCCTCAGATTGGAGGTCTTTGTCTAGCACAATTGAGTCCCACTTAATGATGTAATCCTCGTCACCATGATATCTCTTCAACGTGGACCTATAAAATACTGGATAAACTCCCGATAGGTTAGGAGGTAAAGCCAATCTATTCGCTACCGGTCCTACACATTCAACAACCTCAAAGGGACCAATGTATCGCAGACTTAGCTTGCACTTCTTGCCAAATCTTATCACCCCTTTCATGGATGATACCTTAAGAAAAACATTATCACCAGTATGTAATGTCATGTCTCTTACCTTATGGTCTGCATACTTCTTCTTTCTACTCTGGGCTGCTAAAAGTTTAGTTTGAATACTCCTCACCTTATCTTGAGCCTACTTTCACCAAATCAACCCCCAAAGTTTCACATCTCCAGCCTTGAACCATCCTATGGGTGATCTACATTCCCTCCCATAGAGTGCCTCAAATGGTGTCATATTTATGCTGAAATGATAACTATTATTATAGGTGTAACGACCAGTAAAATGAATAAGTGAAACTAGAGCCTAACTAGTGTGTCTTTGAGTTGTTGAGGGGTTACTTGTTGAATAATGTTCTCCTGAGCTTAGGTTGAGGGGTTTAGGAGTTAAAGGTCAATGTACGAGGCCCCAAAGACCACCCAAGAGGTCCTTGAGGAGGACCCTAAGCCTAAACCTCAAGACCCCAAGAAAACCAAAGAGCTGAAAATTTGGGATGACCTACGGATGGGAAGCTACGCCCCATAGGTCCATCCACGCCCCGTGGATGGCCTCCGTAGGTCAAGGCCCCCAAAACCATGTTGCAGCCACGAACCACGAAGTGACAACACGGTCCGTGGGTAGGATTTCGTGGATGGCATATGTGTTTGCTGTCAATCCCGGCCAAGGTAAGAGTGGTTTAGTAAATTCCTCTTTTAGTTAGTTTAGTTAATGGACGGCTATTATTGGTTTATTAAGATATTTTAAAGGTTTTAAAAGTATTAAAACACATTTACAACTCATTATTTCAAAACCCAAAATACAAACTTCCCCTCTCTTCTCAAAAGTTCTCTCCCTAGAAAGCTCCATAGGAGGTGGAGGAAGCAAGCTTTGAAGGTCAAGTTTTCAACCTTTTCAAGTGATTTTTGTCGATTTGTTCCATAAAAGGTACGGTAGTCTTCATCTTTGACTTATTTTATTTCAAGGAGCCAATTTCAAAAGTGATTTCAAATCTCCAATGTTTTCCCAAAGACCCTAGTTTTCAATCTTAGCATGGGTTCGATTCTAAACATTTTCCCAAGGCTTCATTAAATTAAATTATGAGTGAGTTATGGATTTAAATATGAATTAAGATGATTTCTCCCTTGAACCCATGTTTTCCCCCAAATTCTTAAGTTGTGAATTGTGATTGGGAATTGATCGATCATGAAAGTATGTTGAATTGTTTATGTTTATATTGAATTAGTTATTGAATCATGTCAATTTCCTTATCTATTGTAGTATCTTAGATTTATGGGTTGATGTTGATTTATAGCCTTGAAAGGCAAGTTCATGAAAGATCTATGTATGAATGTGATGTGAAGTATATATGTGTGATCTGAATGAAAGTGTTATGATCAGTTTTAGAATGAAATAATGCTATGGTTGAAAGAATATTCTCAATTAACACTCATGAATGATGATGACAAAATGTGATGGGTTTTCTTCTATGTGATGTATATCTTGAATTGCTAGGCTTATGCATATTTTTCTTCAATGAATGAAAGTAATGTGAATATTGTATCTTGAATTTGTAGGCTAAGGAATCATTTTCTTGTATTGATGAATGTGATCTTGAATGAAGTATCTTGAATTGGTAGGCTAAGGCATCATTTTCTTGTTTGATGAATGTGTATTGACTAAATGATCATAGAATTGGTAGACCTAATATTGGTAGCCCTTTCATAAATGACTAATGAATGTAATGATAATCTAGAATTGGTAGACCTAATATTGGTAGCCCTTTCTTAAATGAATGATGAAGTATTCTAGGATATGACATGAACCGGTAAACCTAATGTTGGTAGCCCTTCATAGTGAGTCTAGAAACTAATGTGATGATAAGCCTTGAAGCGGTAGACCTAATGTTGGTGGCCTTTTCTTGGAAAGTCAATGAGCTATCCATATAATGTACCATGAAGTGGTAAACCTAATGGTGGTGGCCCTTTCAAGTGTAATGTACTTTGGGTCAATAGGCCTAATGTTAGTGGTCCTCTCTAGTACAATAATGTAATGTAAATGAAACTACTCTATGGAAATGTAGGCTAAGCATCGAGAGGATATGATAAGATGGAAGTTCTCCCTACGTTAGTCCGGATTTCAATGAACATCTTTCTTATCCCATAACTAAGTTCCCACATAGGTCCTAGCTAGTGGATCCACTTAAGCTAAATGTATCGGTCTTACCTTAGGCAAGTAGACCACCTCTTTATGGAGTGGGGCTTCATAGGCTTATGCATCCTTTTCTTGAATGAATGAAAGTAATGTAAATATTGTATCTTGTATTGATAGGCTAAGGCATCCTTTTCTTGTATTGATGAATGTGATCTTGAATAAAGTATCTTGAATTGGTAGGCTAAAGCATCCTTTTCTTGTATGATGAATGTGTATTGACTAAATGATCATAGAATTGGTAGACCTAATATTGGTAACCCTTTCATAAATGACTAATGAATGTAATGATAATCTAGAATTGGTAGACCTAATGTTGGTATCCCTTTCCTAAATGAATGATGAAGTATTCTAGGATATGAAATGAACCGGTAAACCTAATGTGGGTAGCCCTTCATAGTGAGTCTAGAAACTAATGTGATGATAAACCTTGAAGCGGTAGACCCAATGTTGGTGGCCTTTTCTTGGAAAGTCAATGAGCTATCCATATAATGTACCTTGAAGTGGTAGACCTAATGGTGGTGGCCCTTTCAAGTGTAATGTACTTTGGGTCGGTAGGCCTAATGTTGGTGGTCCTCTCTAGTACAATAATGTAATGTAAATGAAACTACTCTATGGGAATGTAGGCTAAGTATCGAGAGGATATGGTAAGATGGAAGTTCTCCCTATGTTAGGCCGGATTTCAATGAACATCTTTCTTATCCCATAACTATGTGCCCAGATAGGTCCTAGCTAGTGGATCCACTTAAGCTAAATATACCGGTCTTACCTTAGGGAAGTAGACCACCTCTTTACGGTGTGGGGATTCATGATACCGGATTCCATGTCTAGCTCACATGCAGTATGTCGGTTAAACGTCTATTCCCATCATGTGAAATGTACATTATGTTTTCTTGAGGAGTTCTATGAAGTGTGAGTGGTAGTATAGGATGTCATCCATGCATTGCACGAGTAGGCTTTGAGAGGGCTATAGTGAGTTCTCTAAGGTCTTAATGACTAATGTATGAAAGTGCTATAAATGAAGTTAATGAAGAATGTTGACTCTTATATACTTAATGTAATGATGCATGGTATACTTGGATTGTATTATGAGTTACTTCCTTGTCATGCCTTATGTAATGTTTATGTCTCTTATGTATGAGTATTGTATGAAGATGGAAAGGATGAATGGTAAGTTCACTTTTGGTGGCCTTAATGTGGTATCTAGTGTGGATGGTGGTATGGGACGCTATTCATACACTGCACAAGGTATGGGTGGGCTTACTTGAGGTGAAAGCTTAATGTAATGAAATGTCATGTATGTTGATTATGTTCAAATGTGAAGAAATGACTTGTATGTTGATTATGGTTGTGTATTATGCCTCTTAGTCTTATGTTCATGAAGTTTTCTCAAATTGGCATATATCATGACTTTCAAACAAAATGTCTATTTGAAGCATGTTTTTGCATGGCTATCATACTTAGTACTTAATTGTGTTAACCCATATTTCTCTTATTTTACTACAAGTGTAGGTTCCGGCAAGTGAGTTGCTTTCTCTCTAGTCCAAGGGCTTGGATTTTGAGATTCTCCAAGACTAAGTGGTATGTCCTGATAGATCGAGGACAAGTACTTGATATTTCATAACTTTCATGTATAAGACTATTGTTAGACTTTCGATTGTAAAGTGTCGTGACCCTACTTTTGTTTCGGATATGGTTTTTAGATGGCCATGTGAGACAATAGACTTCTTTTGTTTTAAATAAAGTTTTGATTGTATGGATTTAAATGAGTTTTAATTTCGTACCATTTTCCTTATATCTAATGTTATGAATGCTATGAGGCTTGTATGAGACTTTTTGTAGTCTTGTACTCCGTGTCGCATCTAGGCTTTACCCTCGGGTCGTGACAAACATGGTATCAGAGCATAAGGTTATGGGAATGGCTTTTAGGATTGATGTCTCACAAGTCACGTCTAGTAGAGTCTTGTTCATCGGTGTGAGTCGCAACACATCTATAAATGAGAGGCTATAGGACGTTAGGAAGTTACACTTCTTTCATTATTCTTGAAGTTGTGACATAGAGTCTAGCTCTATAAATGTCCTTTTCCTAATCCTTCTCTTCTATTTATAGGATATGAATACAAGAAGGACTATTGCAAGGAGGGTGGAAGAGGAGATTGTAAATGAAGGAGTTCCGCCGCAATATCCTCAAGGTCCTCAAGGTGATCAAGTTCCTCAAGGAAACCAAGTTACGGTTAAAGCTCCGACCATGACCAATGAAGAGATTAGGTCGGGTTTGTTAACCTTAGCCCAAGCCATAACGGCCAAAGTTAATCGGGATATGGGGCCTAGAGTGAATTCTCTTGAGAGTACTATGGCTTCTAAGTTGAGGGACTTTATGAGGATGAATCCTCTGATATTTCTTGGTTCCAAGGTGGGAGAGGATCCCCAAGAGTTTTAGGATGAGGTGTGTTGGTGAGTCAATGCTATGGGGGTGACTTCTACAGAAAAACCTGAACTATCTTCTTACTAATTGAAGGATGTTTCCCAAGTTTGGTTCACTCAATGGAAAAGCAATAGGCCGGTAGGAGAGGGTCCTATATAATGGGAGGAGTTTAAGAAAGCATTCCTTGGTAGGTACTTTCCCCGTGAGAAGAGGGAGGTTAAGGTGGACGAATTTATCAACCTTAGGCAAGCTAGCATGAGTGTGAAATTTACCCTATTGTCTAAGTATTCTCCATCTTTGGTGTCCAACCCTAGGGATGAGATGAGTAGGTTTGTTACCGGTGCATCCAACCTAGTTGAGGAAGAGTGTTGTACGTCAATGCTCCATGATGACATGAACATTTCTAGGCTTATGGTGTATGCTCAATCTATTGAGGAGTCCAAACTGAAGAGGAAGAATAGGGAGTTGAAGAGGTCTAGGTCCGATGAGCAAGGTCAACCTAGATTCAAGAAGAGACCTCTAAACAAATATTCTTCAAGCACTCCTAATGTTAACCAAGAGAGCGTGGTGGGCCTCCATTTGTTAAACCCACTTTTCACAATTATGGAAAGAAGCATCATATATTACGGCCATAGGAAGGGAGGCCAAACAAGATTCTTTTGATGGGCCGGATCCTAATGCTCCCAAGAGAAAATGTTTCTATGTGTTTCAAGCTAACAAGGTCAAAGGAGCTAATCCAGATGAAGGCATCGGTAAGTGATAGTTTTTTATAGATGTGAATGTTGTATTGAGGTCCTTATTTTGTTTTCATGATAGCCTTCGCTGGGTTTACTCCTAAATGGGGGATAGTATGTTGAATAGTAAGGTTGTTGAGAGTTTTGATATCCTTATCTCTTTCCTTCTACTCTTATTCAAGCTTGAGACCAAGGGTTCCTTGTAGCTTGTTTTATGTTTTGGAGTCATGTGTGAATATGTGTTTCCATGGTCTCCTTGTGTTATGCATGTTCTTGATGAGTTTATGTTTAAATGAGAAATTGAGTTTTTCATGAATTATGTTCCTCATGTTGATATGCGTTTAGTATGAGTTGTCTATATGCTTCATGAACTTGCATTGATGACCAAGCCTAAATGTGCTTTTATGAAGAAATTGCCTAATGTGATTAATGATGTTATGATGAGAATGATATGAGTTGGA
Source organism: Solanum tuberosum (assembly GCF_000226075.1). NCBI lineage: Eukaryota > Viridiplantae > Streptophyta > Magnoliopsida > Solanales > Solanaceae > Solanum > Solanum tuberosum. The sequence continues at coordinate 50,297 of NW_006239180.1, read as the reverse complement.
GAAGGTAATTCCTCCAATGAAATGAGAAATGTTGAAGTTATGATGCATAATGAGTTTGTAGATGTAGTTCCTACCTTCTTGTGTTGCATTGAGCTTATTGATGTGGAGTTGATGTGTCCTCATAGTTTTGTGCATTGTTTATGATGTTGCATGCATGATTGGTTGCTAGTCTTGAGTCGTTTACCCCTTAATGTGTTTAAAGTGTCATTCGAGGATGAATGTTCCCAAGTGGGGGATAATGTAACGACCCGTAAAATGAATAGGTGAAACTAGAGCCCAACTAGTGTGTCTTTGAGTTGTTGGGGGGTTGCTTGTTGAATAATGTTCTCCCGAGCCTATGTTAAGGGGTTTAGGGGTTAAACGTCATGGTACAAGTCCCCAAGGACCACCCAAGGGATCTTTGAGGAGGACTCTAAGCCTAAACCCCAAGATCCCAAGAAACCATAAAGCGGGAAATTTGGGATGACCTACGAATGGGGACCTACACCCCGTAGGTCCATCCACCCCCCGTGGATGGCCTCCGTAGGTCAAGGCCCCCAAAACCATGTTGCAACCACGAACCACGAAGAGACAGCACGGTCCGTGGGTGGGGTTTCGTGGATGGCACCTGTGCTTGTTGTCAAGCTCGGCCATGGTAAGGGTCGTTTAGTAAATTCCTCTTTTAGTTAGTTTAGTTAATGGACGATTATTATTGGTTGATTAAGATATTTTAAGGGTTTTTAAAGTATTAAAACACATTTACAACTCATTATTTCAAAACCCAAAATACAAACCTCCACTCTCTTCTCAAAAGTTCTCCCTCTAGAAACCTCTGTTGGAGGTGAAGGAAGCAAGCTTTGAAGGTCAAGTTTTCAACCTTTTCAAGTGATTTTCGTGGAGTTCTTCCATAAAAGGTATGTTAGTCTTCATCCTTGACTTAGTTTCTTTAAAGGAGCCAATTCAAAAGTGATTTCAAATCTCCAATGTTTCCCCAAAGACCCTAGTTTTCAATCTTAGCATGGGTTCGATTCTAAACGTTTTCCAAAGTCTTCATTATATTTAGTTATGAATGAATTGTGGATTTAAAGATGAATTAAGATTATTTCTCCCTTGAACCCATGTTTTCCCCTAAATTCTTAAGTTGTGAATTGTGATTGAGAATTGATTGATCATGAAAGTATGTTGAATTGTTTATGTTTATATTGAATTTGTTATTGAATTGTGTCAATTTTCTTATCTATTGTAGTATCTTAGATTTATGGGTTGATGTTGGTTTATAGCCTTGAAAGGCAAGTTCATGAATGATCTATGTATGAATGTGATGTGAAGTATATATGTGTGATCTCAATGAAATTGTTATGATCAGGTTTAGAATGAAATAGTGTTATGATTGAAAGCATATTCTCAATTAACACTCATGAATGATGATGATAAAATTTGAAGGGTTTTCATCTATATGATGTAAATCGTGAATTGGTAGGCTTATGCATCCTTTTCTTGAATGAATGAAAGTAATTTGAATATTGTATCTTGAATTGTAAGGCTAAGGCATCCTTTCTTGTATTGATGAATGTGATCTTGAATGAATTATCTTGAATTGGTAGGCTAAGGCATCCTTTTCTTGTATGATAAATGTGTATTGACTAAATGATCATAGAATCGGTAGACCTATTGTTAGTAGCCATTTCATAAATGACTAATGAATGTAATGATAATCTAGAATCGGTTGACCTAATGTTGGTAGCCCTTTCATAAATGACTGGTGAAGTATTCTAGGCTATGACATGAACCGGTAAACCGAATGTTGGTAGCCCTTCATAGTGAGTCTAGAAACTAATGTGATGATAAACCTTGAAGCGGTAGACCTAATGTTGGTGGCCCTTTCTTGGGTGAAATAATGACCCTTGAAGCGGTAGACCTTATGTTGGCGGCCCTTTCTTGGAAAGTCAATGAGCTATCCATATATTGTACCTTGAAGCGGTAGACCTAATGGTGGTGGCCCTTTCAAGTGTAATGTACTTTGGGTCGGTAGGCCTAATGTTGTTGGCCCTCTCTAGAACAATAATATAATGTAAATGAAACTACTCTATGGGAATGTAGGTTAAGTACCGAGAGGATATGGTAAGATGGAAGTTCTCCCTACGTTAGGCTGAATTTGAATGAATATTTTTATTATCCCATAACTATGTGTCCACAGAGGTCCTAGCTAGTGGATCCACTTAAGGTAAACGTATCGGTCTTACCTTAGGCAAGTAGACCACCTATTTTCGGTGTGGGGCTTCATGACACCAGATTCCATCTCTAGCTCGCATGGTCTATGTTGGTTAAACGCTTATTCCCATCATGTGAGATGTGCATTATGGTTTCTTGAGGAGTTCTATGAAGTGTGGGTGGTAGTATGGAATACCATCCATGTATTGCACGAGTAGGCTTTGAGAGGGCTATAGTGGGTTCTCTAAGGTCTTAATGACTAATGTATGAAAGTGCTATAAATGAAGTTAATGAAGAATGTTGACTCTTATATGCTTAAATGTAAAGATGCATGCT